>NC_087216.1:46652523-46659039 GCF_015104395.2 Macrobrachium nipponense | reverse complement strand
TCATAATCTGCGAAATTTGAAAGGTTGTAAAAATATGGCAAAAAGTTTGCAATTTTAATTATCAAACTCAGCAAAGCATCTATATCTTAACTTTAGCTTGCCAAGGCACGTTAAGTTAGTTCTCTTACTCGTTGGTCCAAGTTATTGGTGTAATGTTAGAGGCCATATATAAACGTATCAGATAAAAACTAGTTTGCACGTTGGGCATGAGAAGTGTAACTAATAGTTCATGAATTATTAACTATCTTCTCTGATAAAACTCGTACTGTGTTTTAACTTATCTACAGACATAAAAATAGAGGTGAATGAGAATTTTAATGATATACTGCGTGCATCCATTCTGCTCTATCCAAATAGAATTTAAGCTATACAATTGTAAGTATGTCATTGGACAACAATAATACAACGTAGAATAAGAACAACATTGATTCAGCAGTTTTACAGACAAGAAAATAGGACCTTAATGGAAAAGATCCTAACACTATCGAAACAGAGATGAGAGAACGGACTTCGCTTGTTATTTATTTATCTTGCTTCTCGTGCTTCCTTTTGATCATCGTGTTCAAAGAGCAAACGCCCACTTTGGAAGCAAAGAAATATCACAGGATACTCTCTCGTATGCGAACGGGATCAGGTATCCTGAATTATATTGCATTGCAAACTAAAGCTTCGTCGTAATTCATTTTAAATAGTGGAAATCCAGGAATTAATGAAAAAACGTATTTAGAGTTATATAGAATTTGCATGATTTCATGGTAGAATGGGGTTACCAAACGTCCAATTTAAACATAATTGCCAGCCAACATCATCCTACAAAGGACTCCTGCTTATTGCAATGGAGGTCAAAGTAATAAAGTTGGGAATAATTCAATATTACATAAAGGTAAAAAGATATCGCAGAATAGAGGAAAACCTAATATCAACAAAGAGTATTACATATTCATATTTAATTTCTTTATGCGTACGTTAATAATGTATAATTAATTCTAGGTCGTGCCGTAAAAGTTATCTCTATTTTTTATTTCGCATAATATTCGGAAGAAATGAGTGGTGGCTAATATGGATCTTTTAATACTTTCCATTAAGTTTTTCGAATACCTTGAGTAAGCAACAATGCAGAAATAACCGACTGACCACAGGCATGGCAAGAAAGTTTGAGAGCTCTGAGTTGCTCAGAGAAGTTATTAAACGTTGTGCAAAAGATTTTTTGAACAGGTGTTGTCAGAGTAGTTTTATTCTACTTGCGTGTACCTGAGAACAGGCACAATTGAGTATTTCCTCCTGTTACCTTTATTAACCATCTTAAATAATTATGAAAGGAATTAAAAGCCTATCAAGATTTCTTCTTATCAGCACACAGGCGATTGGTCATTGAATAGCAAGAAAGTATTGGAACTAATAATTTTGTATGAAGAGCATCTTTATTAGTTGCGACTGTTTTCGGAGATTCACATCCCTCCGTCACCGGGCAATCTATAATGGAATATACGTTAAATTTTAAATCAATGAAGTAATAATGGAATATAAGTTACATTAAAATCAAAATCAAATTACACAATCACAAGATAAAATAACACGCAACAAAATCTTGATATATAGAGAAATACTCAATGTTTATTGTCAAAGAGACCAGAAAAATCTAAAAGCACAGCAATTCAACAGACCTTTCATTTTTACAAAGAGGGTTTATCTCTTAGGGTACATAAAGACTCAACCAATGTGAGCTCCATTTCGTTGGTTCTGCAAGTAAGGACTGAAAAGGAATCTAAATTTATAGGATGGTCACATTCTTCAGAGTGTTGACGAATAGCACTAAATAGTGGCTTGCTTAATGGCCTATTTGTTCTAACAGATCTTCAGAGATGTTCCAAGATGCGAACCCTGAACTGCCGCTTTGATTTTCCAATGTATGTACATTGAACTACTGCAATGACATTTGTACTTATACACAATAGATGACTGCAGCTCAGTTGGTATTACATCCTTGAACCTGAAGAATTTTTGCATTGTAGAGTTTGGCTTAAATGCCACTCAAATGTTTATTTGCGGGTAGGATTCATGCAACAGTTTGGTTAACCTTTTCTTAACATTAAAAGGTCCTATTTCCAACAAACGTGATGGGAAAATACATAACTGCTCTATTGACAGTGACACTTGTAGGTTTTGGAAATAATAATTTTTAAAGCTCCTTTCCTATATAAGTATTCGTAAAATCTTTGGTAAAGCCGTTGAAAGATAAGCTTTCCTTTATTAAATTAAACTCTAAGTCCATACTAACATTATTTGAACATATATTAAAAGCTCTCGAAGTTAAGATCGTAATCAAATTTCTCTTGGACTGAATAGGAATAAAACGGTGTTGACATTAATTCTGAATTCATGGGTCATTATGGAGGCAGATTTGCGTTTCATCTCTTCCTAGGAAGACCCTCAAGTGATCCCACTTAACTTTTCAGATGGGTTTTAAGATACTCCAGAATCTCCTGTCTCCAGTGTTTGCTACTAATACAGAAATCTTCCCTTGAATTGCTTCTAACTCCCCTCTTCAGGTTTTTCTTTTATCTGTGATAGTGCCTCATCTTGCATCTTTCCATATTGCAATATATTCTTATGCCTTCTCTTGGCAACTTTTACATTTTTATCAGTGACAAAATAGTAAGGCGTGCTAAATCAAATAAACACTGAACCCACTGCTATTAGCCTATCAGTATTGTGAGCTAGGTACTAATGAGGTACTGAGACTGGTGCTTACTGATTTTATTTACACTTGTTTTTTTATTAAGCTAGCTTTATGCCAGCACGGGCTCTTGCTCATATGAAAATCAATTCTTTATTGTGATTTATGGATGTGCCAGTGAAATGGTATATGTAAAATGAAAGGTTAACTATGGAAGTTACATACCTCTGTAAGCCCTAAGTCATCCGTCAGTAGGAGAGAAAGGACGATAGCAGCGAGTGTTGGTGAGAAGGAGATAGCCAATAAGGAAAAATGAAATATTTATCATCGGACAAACATCGGAATGTAGCAGAAATTTTATGGAGATTAAATACCATTTTTTCATTTAATTTAGCACAGTAAAACGCATCGATCTTTTAGTATTAGTAACGATGGAGGAAAACCAAGAATTTTTAATGTTAGAGAAAGCAGCCCAAAATGTGGTAACAGCTTAAGTGGTAGTTAGAGCGATAGTTGGAAAATTTCGGTTGCTAGACGTGAGGCGGTCGAAAAAAGGAGGGTGGGGTTGGGGAAGGAAATTATTTTTACTGGAAGAGACAGGATAGTTTCCAGTCAGTGGATTGCCTGCCATCCGAGTGATCATCCCAGGGCCACTGTCTAATGAGATCTTTGGGAGTGGAAATGCCATGTTGCTCGTAGGATTCTTCGACAAGACCGCACCCGGTGTGCCACTCAAATCTGGGGTCTTTCCTCACAATTTGGATTACAGAGTTTTACTGTAGTTGAAAGGGCTTTTGGCGTTTGGTGGCTTTGGGGTTGTCGTTGGGTACTGCAGTAGGAGATGGTTTTGACAAGTTAGTTTTGGCTTTTAACTGTGCAATGCGTGATAAACGGGCAGTGCATCGTTTGAACAATGAATGGTGATGTTAGGAAAAGTTTGGGCACTTGGGTGTTTTAGGTTCCCCTTTTTTTCAATTTCTCAAGACACAACTTGGTTTTGTGTGTCTTGCTGCAGATTGCAGGGCCTCTGCAACATTCTTGATGATGACCATAATGCTGGCATTTGCATCACCAGAAGGTTCTGGTGTGTAGTCTACTGTGGGGAGAAACCCCCATTTTCTAAGCCATACTGGCTCAGGACAGGTCCTTTGAAGGTGGCAAACATCTTTCTTGAAGATGCTTTGGATCTTGTTAAGCACCTTTCAGCATTCACAATATGAGAGAGCTTCAAAAGAGGATCTAAAGGGAGCTCTTTTGGGTAGTTACTGATGACAGCCTTGCTTAACTTCTCATTTGGGTTCAGCAACTAGAATGCCTTATCGGTTTTCAGGAAGTCGACAGAAGCTTGGTCTTTTGGTATTTCGGTGAATTCTCCTCTATGATTCAATCGTGCAGAGATGCTGATGCCAGGGTTCTTCTTTGCAAGAGCCACTACTGAAGCATACGAGGTCCGTCCGTCCGCAGGGACCGCTCGAAACTTCGGCTTTGGAAAGTATTTCTGTGTTAGTGACTGGAGAGAGGCAGGACAAAGGGGAAGATGGTAGGGCAGGTTGTTGAGGCTTTGTCTGCTCGAGCACTGACTTCTTCTTCGAAGTTGGAGGGCAAGTTTCGTCCTTGAAGTAGCCAGAAGGCGGCGGTCGTTTCTTCCTATGACGATTCATGGTTTATATTTAATTTTCTGACCGTCGAAGATAAGCAAAAACAGCTGCTAAGGGGCGAGTGGTAAGGCCCTGGAACTACTAAAAAACAGTGCGTTTGACAACACTAACCAGTGGGAGATCTTATATTATATAAATCTCGATTTATTAAAAACTTTCAAACAGAATAGCTCGTGCGAGCCGCAAAGTAGTCCCGACCTCTTGGCATATCGAGGAAAGGGTTAAATATAATCATCAGTGTTTCTTCACACACATAAATTTACATATGGGTCGATACAAGATATCTGATTAACATTATACATACATTACTAAAAAGCTGTCATAACAATGTTCAAAATTATAATAATACATACATGAAAGGTGGCAATAGCAATGATTGAGATGTTTACATAAAATGCGTGCGAGAAAAAAATTTTTCTCTCGACATCGTGGCTTTTCCTCCCGCGTTACTCATCACGGGAGAAAATAGTATAATGTCCAAAAATAAGACACAGTCAATACCAATCGAGTAAAAGGGAAAATGATTGTGCTAGAGTCCTGTAAGATACGATGGAAATTTTAATATATAAATTTTCTTCCATTGGTTTTTTAAACGAACCAGAGCCAAATGTATGATATTATATTTTCCTATGAAATAATAGCACCACTTTGGTTGCAGTGAAGTTTCTACTTAAAAAGAAAATTCAAAGACTCGAGACAGTGTAGTGTGACTGACAAAATTTTGATTCTAATAAAGGGAAACCAATGCTGTCATCATATTTGTAATTGTTTTTTTAACCACTGCCTTCATTTCCTGAAAAATCGATTCACTTCGAAATTAGATATTGCTCAGGATCGTCCGTTTACCCGGGGATTTAATGGCATCACTCCAGAACTGAGGAAACCAACTTTGTTGAGCAGATATGATGTGGAATTTGTTTCCCGGATTTATAAGAAGGAAATAAGGGTTATAGGGATTATGCAGATCATCAATATGCATAACAACCCAGACTTACACACTTGACATATACATATAAATATTAGAGTTTGTGGGTGTGTTTTTTTTTTTATTTATTATTTTTTTTTTAACTACGCAGAAGTCCATTACATTTATCTTGAGACCTCTTGATCCGCAATGGAAGTCCACAGAATCCTTGTCACATTCTCGAAAAGGAAAAGAAAGAAACTGAACCTCCCGTTGAGGTAAAAATAAGAAGAGGAAAAGAAAAGAAAAATCCCAGGCTATCATAAACCCGCAGAGTCAATAAGAGTGTTTGCTTTGGGAAGCCTCATTGTGTGTTGAAGTCCATAAAAAAATGAAACCGATGCAACCGTTCTGTTCTATTATTTTAGCAGATTCTGAACAACTCCAAAGAAAAAGTAACTTGGGCAAACTTAGATATATTTAGGTGTTCTGAATTATTCATTTATTGTCTTAAATGCGCACATGACATTAAAAAGACTCCTTATTAAAATAAGTCTATTGCTTATAACATATCAAGATAAACATTATTTACAAATTCAAAATAGACAAATATGTATTAATGCACTTAGACTGCGTTTAAAGTACAATGATATAAATTTTCAGAATATATACTATGTTTAATTAGCATCGTTGACATTTAAGAAAATTGTAAATCTAAGGGAATTATGTCGGGTGAAGTTCGGAAAATCTTTGAGGAGCTCAAAAGAAATAATGATGAAATAAAGGTGGTATGTAGTTTGCTCATCATTTTAGAAGGTAGGGTTTCCTACAAAGAGAGAGAGAGAGAGAGAGAGAGAGAGAGAGAGAACAGCTGTTCTTAAGAGAAAGCGACCTGACTTACAATTATCTAATCAATCATCAATAAGATGAGACTGCTTCATATCTCCCCTTGCATCAATTAGAACTGATCCCTTGGAGCGACGTCCCCTTTGTGCAAAGAAGTGATCTTTTCCTCTGACTGCAGCAACTGCCCTTTGATCACTGTGCCTCATAATTGGTAATCATTCTCCCCTTGCATATACTATGCATCAGATCAATTAGCCCGGAAGAGAGACCGGATCAGTATGCAGTTCAGTGGGGAAGGGTTTCACCTACGGCTTCGTCACAGTTATGCTAGTTAATGGTTAGAGGTAAGCCTGTGACGTAACCTTTAGGCTGAAAATGCTTTGCTTTTGTAGAGAAATATCCTTCAAGCTGGAAGGGGAAGACTCTTGTTT
>NC_087216.1:46635023-46647523 GCF_015104395.2 Macrobrachium nipponense | reverse complement strand
AAACCATCCATTTAATCCTCGCTGGAAATCCTCAATAAATCCTCACTGTTACTACAGAACCACATTAAACCTTAAAAATTATCCTCATGATATCCTCATTGTCACCACAAGGTAACCCAAAAATTGTCCTAAAAAATCCTCTGTTATATAGTCACCAATATAAAATAACCATCCATATAAAATATCCACCACAGGCTAAATCCTAAGCCATTTGACCACCCATATACCTCAAAGTAAACCATTTATGATACCGCAACATATATATAACACCCAAGAAATCACCTCATCGGAATATAAACCACAGAAAACCACAATCCACAAATTATCAACAACAATTATATAATGTCAAATATAACCCCTAGTGAATATAACCTCATAAAATATAACACCTTACCAGGGCCCCAGAAAACCACAATGCACTAGTGCCACCCCCTAAGAGCCATAATACATCAAAGAACCACAATCACCACCCCTTTGGCTCATAAAACCACAGATAACCACCAAAAATCATAGCCACTAAAATTTCACCACGATAAGTCATCACTCTTATAATATTTCTCAAGTCTACAGTATCTTCCCATATTTTCCACCCGTTTTCCCATTAAGAAAAAATTACTTCGGGTTTTTATGCCAGATCGCCGCAGTTTGCGCATAGTAAGAAAATATTAAAAGATTGAAAGAAAAAAAAGTTACATCAAACTGATTTATCACATTTCATCATCCATTTGCAACATCTGGAAAAAATGCAACTGAGTGATGTTATCTTCTTATTAATTAATTTCGACAGACCTGTCTTTTCCTCTAAGACTACAAATCTGTTTCCTGTCTTTTCTTCAATAACTTTAAAAGGAACCTCAAACTTTGGACCTAATTTGTAAATTAGTTCATTTCTCACATTGATTTTTAGGAATACATTGTCTACTTTTAACATCTAATGATTTCTCGTTGCTTCTTTCTACCATTTCTCTGGTTGTAGCCTCGAGATTACGGCTGAGAGAAGCAAGTCTCTCCTTTGCTGTGGAAATTAATGCTTTAATAGTATCTTCTCCATGATGAGGTATAGGTAGCAAATCAAATGTCCCTCGTGCTTAGCAATCAAACAATGCTTTGAATGGAGACATTTTAATGGAATCACTGACCATAGTATTAATGTTATGTCTAACTATATCAATATGTCTATCCCAGTTTGCATCGTTTCCTCCTACAGTCTTCCTGAGAGCTTTGTCATGGTAATCGCCTCATAGTGACGAATGATAAGTTAAACGAAATGAAAATGCATCTTCTTCGAGAAGTTCTGCAGCAAGGAGGTATTCGTGCACGTGTTAGAGCTGCCTGTTCTCATGATGGCTCTAGAATCGCTAGAATCGCCGTCACGTCATCAGAAAACGCCGCGAAATATGATGCAATATTTCGTCGAGATCCTTCTAAAACGTTCATGTTTCCTCAGGAGTCTGTGACGTTCGCTGGTAGGCCCCACCCCCAGATCTCCGTATATATACGACTGACGAAGTATCAGAGATCAGATCATCAGTGAGAGACCAGCAGAGATCAGAGATCAGATCATCAGTGAGAGATCAGAGCAGAGAGGTCATCAGTGAGAGATCATCAGAGAGAGATAAGAGAAGAAGGAAAAGACGAAGGATAAGAGAAGAAGGTGCACGAGAGTTTGGTCGGATTCGGGTCAAGTCGTCCAATTAGAGAGAGAATGACAGAGGTATTCCGACGTAGAGCAAGCCTTCAGAGAAGAAGCATCCTACAAGTTGGTTTTGAGGAGTAACCTGCCCTTCGAATATCAAGAACAGACATTGCTTTCTGCAGTACAGAGTCAAGAAGACGTCTGAGGATATAGTTCTCCTTTGGGAAGCCGTCGTTTCGAGCATTGATTTTCGACAGCTGCAAAACTGGCCAGCAAGTATTTCATTATGGCATTGTTTCCCAAGTTCACATACTGTAAGATTTTATTTTTGTTAAGTAAATAGGAGAAACCATTCTGCATTTATCTTTGTTAGTAAGCTTGTAAATAAACCTTTGTTCTGTTAGTGTTTCTTTCTATATTCGTATCCCCAGTTTCAACTGTTGGTGTCGAATCCTTTTGTTTTATTATATTAACGAACCTGGAGCGGACCTCCTCGGTCCGTAACAAGCTTCACATAATTGTAATTTTCTGTATCTCCATGACTTCTGCCAAACACTCTAAAGTCTTGTTTACAAATTCTCTACCATTGTCAGTCAACAAAACCTCAGGTGAGCCATATCTGCAGATGACACCATTGAAAAATGCTATAGCTACTTCTTCAGGTGTTTTACCCTTAAGTGGAAAAATTTCTACTATTCTCGTTACTTCATAAACTATTACCAACAGGTACTTATTTCCATATCTAGATTCACAAGAATTTCCTAGGATATCCATATGTGTTCTCTGAAAAGGTCTAATTGGTATCAGATATGACCCTAACTTGCGAGAAGTTACCCTTGTAGATTTGCAAGCATTGTTTTCCACATCTTTCCACATATTTTTCCAAAGAAACTTATTAACACATCTCATTATACTTTTTTTCTATCCCCAAATGTGGACTACCAAACCAGCAATGTACTATATCCAAAACTACTGGAAGTAGGACTTTCGGAATTACGATGTATGTTGTGTTTCCTTTGTTTTCACTGTTCCTTAATTTATATTTAATTTTCCTGACCAACAGATTACCTTCTAATCCTAAACCTGAAAACGTTAACTTATAACCTTTCCTGACTGATTCCACTCTGAGGAACACCTTTGTGTCTGCCAAAATTTCATCCTCATCTTGCCTTTGCTCTATGTGAACGTGGCCAAGATCAAAGAACAGCTTTCAGTGGAGGACAACCTCGAAATAGCAACCATCAACAAGCAGATAGCAGAAATTACAAGAGGCGATACAATGAAGAAGGGTTAAGAGACGAACGTAACCAACGTTATCAACACAGACCAGCTGGATGCTACAATTGTGGTGAATTTAACCACCGTCAAGGGCAATGCAGATACGACCACAGAATTAAATGTAATATTTGTTACAGATTGGGACACAAAGGGCGTATATGCTCTAGCTATGTTCAGTAGGAAAATGGCCAAGAAGAATGTGCCCCAGGTGATGCTATAGAAGCGACTACTGTAAAGAGGGAAATACGTAATCAGTTAACTATAGAACACATAAATGCACAGTCATTATTAGCCCATATTGATGAAATAGAACTGTTAATACTGGAAAGAAACATAGACATTCTTTGTGCAAGCGAAACCTGGTTAGATTTGTCTGTTCAAGATAAGTTCATTCATGTTAAGAATTTTAATGTATATAGGTGTGACTATGGAAAAGGGGGAGGAACATTAGTATATGTAAGAAATGATTTGAAGGTTAATAGAATATTGACAGATGTAGAGAAAGCTAATGGTGTTGAGGACGTCTGGATTAGTATACAGCATAGGAAATTACCATCTTTTATTGTTGGGTGCGTCTACCGGCATCCCAAGGCTTTGATACCCTCCTTTGATTATCTTAAAGAAACTTTTAAAAATGTATCTTTACGTAAAAAACCCGTGTTCGTTTTAGGTGATTTAAATAAGGATATGCTTGTTCCTAACAACAAATTAAGTAAAATAATACATCAGTTAAATCTCTGTCAGACAATAACTAAGCCAACTAGAATAACAAGCACGTCCTCGACATTATTGGATGTTGTCATTACAAACAATCAACAAATGATTGTATATTCAGATGTGATTCCCTGTCCCATAGCTGATCATGAGCTAGTAACTTTACAAATTGATATTTCTAAGCCAGGAAGAAATACCTGTTAAAAGAACCTTTCGTTGTCTTAAGCATTACAGTCAGGACAGTTTTTGTAGTACTTTACTAAATAAGGCTCCAGATTTTAATTGTATTCTACAAACTGATAATGTGGATGTACAGGTTAATATTTTTACCAAAACCTTTGTTTGCTGCTTGGATGAATGTGCACCATTTGTGACCCAAGAAATTACCCGGCCCCCAGCCCCTTGGATAAATAATAACCTTAAAGCAGAAATGAAAGCTAGAGATGACCTACAAAAGAGAGCTAAAACAGATATACAGAACGAAACACTACAAGATCATTACAAAAACGAAAAGAAACGGGTTAATACTTTGATTAAAGCTAGTAAGTCGGAACACTTTAAAGATAAATTTCGTAACTGTAATGGCAATGTGCCTAATAAATGGAAAATAGTTCGTGAAATGATCCCCAAAAATAATAATGCCCTTTTACCTGATTATAATGATAAGAAGGAAAAAGTAGAAGAGTTCAACCAGTATTTCTCAAGTGTTGGTAGGACAGCCTTTGAAAAATCTCAGCAAAATATAGATAGGAGCAATACTTCACAACTTTTAAGAAATGAGTCGAATATAGTTAATGAGAATTTTAATGACTTTTTTAGGCCACAGCCAGTTGATGTCGAAACAGTTATTTTAGTAGTTGGGGAGCTTAATGACACGGGAGCCTATGGATCTGATTTGATATCCCTCCGTTTCATTCGGGACGCCTTACCGATAATTGCGTTTTACTTAACTGTCATAGTAAATACCTCTATAGTGACTTGCCTTTATCCAAGTGATTGGAAGTTGTCCCACGTTCTGCCCTTTTTTAAGAGTGGTGATGCAGATAATGTAGAGAATTACAGACCGATATCACTTTTGCCCATTATATCTAAAATTCTAGAAAAGATTGTGTCAATTCAACCTCATAAAATATCTCGAGGAAAATGATTTACTGTCTCACACTCAACATGGATTTAGGTCTCATCTCTCTACTGAAACTGCGTTATTGAAAGTTACAGAAACTATTTACAGAAATATCGACGACAAAAAGATATCTTTACTTATTCTATTGGATCTTTCTAAAGCTTTCGATAGCGTTAGCCACAATATTTTACTTCATAAATGTACACAATTAAAAATTGACCCTCTCTGGTTTAAAAGCTATCTAGAAAATCGTTACCAGTCAGTGAGATTAGGCGATGTTATATCCTCCCCTAAACCAGTAGAATTCGGAGTTCCACAGGGATCTATTTTGGGGCCAATACTTTTCCTAATTTATATAAATGATATGGCTACTGCTGTGCGAGACTGCATCTTGGTTCAATTCGCAGATGACAGTCAACTTCTAATGACTGGAACTATAAATGAACTAAATAACTTGATAGTAAGAGCAGAAAGAATATTAGAAATGGCGAGATGTTACTTTCAAATTAATGGATTAAATATTAATGAGTCTAAAACTAAATGTATATTCATTGGCTCTAGGCAGTTCATATCCCAAATTCCTGAAGACACAAAAATAAATTTCAATGGATTTGCAATTGAGAAAAGCATTAAAGTAAAAAATCTTGGGGTATATTTTGACCAGTATATGCTATTTGACGGTCATATAGATGAAGTTTGTAGGAAGGTAAATGGTACTTTAATATACTTAAATAGAATTAAGGACCGATTTGATAGTGAAATGCGGGGAATGGTCGTTCGGTCTCTTGCCGTGAGCATTCTTGACTACTGTTTAAAGATCTGGGGCTCGACAACTAAGCAGCAGCTGCAGCGGATACAGAGGCTTCAAAACTTTGCAGCAAAAGTAATTGATGGGAAAGCCAAGAAGTATGATCATGCAACTCCAATTTTAAATAACTTGCAATGGCTGACAATCAAACAGAAGATTGATTTTGATTTATGTGTCATGATCTTTAAAATTTTACATAATCTAATTCCACCATGGCTTTTTGATCTAATAACAGTTGGAGATAGACGTAACAGACAAACTAGATTTAATGATGACCTTTTTGTTTCAAGAACCAACACTGATCTAGGAAGCAGAGCGTTTGTTGTGCGGGGCCCATCAGTGTGGAACAAACTGCCAAACCAACTAAAAGCATTAACTAATATTAACTCTTTTAAACTGAATTTGAAAAAGTATCTATTGTCCAAATAATTTTATAGCATAACTTTATATATATTTTAATTGAGCTCTTTTACACTTTTATTCGATTTTAGCAGACTATTTATGAATTTTAGATTCCATTTTAAGATAAATGTTCATAACTCTAGTTTTACCTGTATTTCATAAGTAATTTTGAAATCGAAATGTTATAATCATGCTAAAGATAATTTTAATATTAAGAGATATGCTGTAACTTTTATAACAAATATTTTATCAAGGTAAGAATTTTATTGAGCCTCAAGTACTATTATAAAAGATTCATATTTTATATGCAAAATTTTCAATGTTTTAATTACTTTTATGATGTACCTATATATGTCACAAATGCTTTATTGTTCTTAAAGTTGTATAAAGTAAATCTGTGTTTTTATGTTTTATAATGATGTAAATTTCTATGAAGGCACACGTAAATATCTAAGTTTTAAATGTAAACTGCAATGTAATTTGTATTTATTGTAATAGCCAATGTAAATATTGGAATAAAGCTTATTATTATTATTATTATTATTATTATTATTATTATTATTATTACTATGAGACTAATATCCCATTGTATAGAATCACTAGTAACCACCCCAACTTGGAATCCTTCCGTATCATAAAAACTTCTACTAAGGGCATGTGCGACTACATTTAATTTGCCTTCTATATATTTGAGCTTTGCATCAAAGTCCCTGATAATTAAGAACCATCGAGCTCTTTTGTATGACAAATCGGTCTTATTTAAAAGATCCAATAATGGTATGTGGTCTGTAAGAACTTCTACTTTATTCTCCATCAGCAGCATTTTAAAACGAACCAAACTTGATACTATTGCAAAGGCTTCTTTATCTACGGTAACCATTAGTCTTTCATTGCTGCCCTTTGTTCTAAATTGCCTACTGAAGAATCCTATGGGATGGAGCTTCCCATCAAATTTTTGCATAAGGCAAGCACCTATACCCTCCTGAAGGGTATCAGTCACTAATGTGAACGGTTCACTGAAATTTGGATATTTTTGGATGAAGGATTCATCCAAGTTTCTGAAAAGCTATTTGTTGCGGTTCTCCCCAATGAAATTGAATGTTTTTCCGCAATACATCTGTTAGAGGAGCTGCTATGTTAGAAAAACCTTTCAGAAACACACGAAAATACTCCACCATTCCCATGAATGACCTTATTTTTTTATTTGATTTTGGGGTAGGAAAATCTGCAATTGCTTTTACTTAATCGTCATTTACTCTAACTCCCTCTTTAGATATGACATGACCTAAATATGTAATTTGCTTCTTCAAGAAGGAACACTTAACTAGCTTGATTTTCAATCCTGGTAACCTAAGTCTCCTAAATATTTTTACCCAAAAACCAGGTAAAAACTGTATGTACTAACCTCGTAAAGGTCATAGGACTGCCGGACAAACCAAGAGGCAGCCACATAAAGTCAAAATGTCCCTTGGGCACTAAAAAAGCAGTATATTCCTTGCTATGTTCGTTAAGAGGGACCTGCAAAAACCCCTGTGCTAAATCAGTTGAGCTATAAATATTATGTTCCTCAATTTCTACTAAAATTCCGATATGCCTTCTTGTTTAAACGTCTAAAATCGGTGCATACCCGGACAGAACCGTCCTTCTTAGGCACTGCTAACAGAGGAAAGTTTAATGGAGATGCACTAAGTCTAATGATTCCTTCCTCTTCCCATTTATTGACCTCTTTTTCTACCTGTTCTCTGATTTTGAAAGGTATGTGGTATGCAGGAATAAAAATGGGTTTCGTTCCTTCCTCTAAGTTTACCTTATGTTCTAGTACATTAGGCAATCACAGTTTATCCCCTTGTAAAGCTACCGTGTCCCCAAATTCTGCTAAAAGTTTGCTTACTGCTTTTATATGCTCTATATAGTGTTCATTAGCTAAATGTTCTATGAATAATTTCTTCCTTGATTGCATTTCTGCCTCTGAAAACTCTGTTTTCACCTCTACAATAGCCACTGACCCATGTCACTACTCCAATCTTGGAGGTCTACCACGTATGTATTCTTCTGGTATTTCCTAACTGTATCATTGCAGTTCAATAATTCCACCCATGTAACCCTAGTGATTGATACTCTGTTCATCGATATGGTGCTAATAACCCCTCTTAGTTTCTCGCTACCCTCAATTACGCATACTTCCCTAGGCTTTTTCACTTCCCTTAGTCTGACTTTTATCATAGTCTTTGTACCTGGAATTGAAATAACATCCTCTGCTAAAACACCTTTATAATAGTGGTTAGTACTTCCCTGTTCCACGTTCCCATAAATATCAGCACCCGTGGTACTCATTGCATCCACCAGGACCCCATTGTTTGTATCAGTAATAGTATCAGCATTAGTATCAGTATCAGCATCACTACCCATACTACCATTGTTAAAACTGCTAAAATAGTTACAACTGTGGGCCTCAATATCCCGTTTATCATCACCGACAGGACCGCTGTTATTCCTGTATCATTAGTGTGGGTTCCAATATCAGGAGAATCCAGGGCCCTCTCCATCCGGCAGAGGATGCCAAGTTCTTCATCTATTACCTCCTTCTTATCATTTTGTAAGTATTAATACATGTACTCTTCAATCACCTCACTTTTTATAGCTTTTCCTTTTCTTCTCATTTAACACCTTATTTAGGCACCTTCTTTCGTCTTATACTCTCCTAATGCACAGTGCCATTTACTAGAGATTCTAGCCATATAAGTTAGTTAACTACTTTCAAAATGCCTCAGAGGTATAGCCAGTTCTGAATAGTATAACCCTTAAAGCCAATAGGTTTATTGTATGGAGTACCACCTTTGGCACAGTCCATACTATAGGCACTTCATGGGATAAGGAATAAGTAAAAGCCAGTACGGAGGCTATCAATTAAGCTTTGGCCTACCTAGAAAACCTTGTTTAGAGCATTGCTACTTCCTAAGTTATCATTCTGATTTTGTATATGGGGGAGAAATATTATACTGTATAGTTATTAAGCTAATTTGATAAATTGCACTCATTATAAATACTCTCCTAATGGCACAGGTCTGTTATCGTATAAAACCATAGGCACACTAACCTCATAGGAAAGTGTTATATCACCTCTTCAAAGCTAATTAACCTTTAAACGCCGAATGGACGTATTAAACGTTGAGTCATAATCTCCCCCGATTGCCGAATGGACGTACCATACGTCGACTCAAAAAAGTTTTTTTAAAAATTCGCGGAAAAATACTTATAGGCCTACCAGCCAAAAACTTTTGAATCACGCGCCTTGGGGGATGCTGGGAGTTCACGGATCAAGGCGTTGTTTTGTTTACAATCGTTACGCAGGCGCGCAAGCGCGAATTCCTTTTTTATCGCACTAAAACGTATCAGTGACACATCTAAAAAATTATTTTGTCACTTTGACATAATTTTTGCACAGTTTTAAATTATCCGTTACATGAAGTATTATATATGAAAATGTGCGTAATTTCATTTAAAATACAACAAAAAATACTCATGATTGTAACTTTTATCAGTTTTGAAATATTTCCATATAAATAACGATAAGTGCCAAAATTTCAACCTTCGGTCAACTTTGACTCTACCGAAATGGTAAAAAAACGCAATTGTAAGCTAAAATGCTTACATTGTAGTAATATTCAACTATTTACCTTAATTTTGCAACAAATTGGAAGACACTAGCACAATATTTCGATGTATGGTGAATTTATGAAAAAACTTTTTCCTTACGTCCGCGCGGTAACTCTTCCGATAAAAATCATACATGCGATTGTGGTAATGTTTGCACCATTTTAAAATTAGCCGTTACATAAAGTTTTATATATGGAAATATGCGCAATTTCATGCACAATACAACTAAAAACAACCCATGGTTGTAGCTTTTTTCAGTTTTGAAATTTTTTCATATAAAAAATGATAAGTGACAAATTTTCAACCTTTGGTCAATTTTGACTCTACTGAAATGGTCGAAAAACGCAATTGTAAGCTAAAAATCTTATATTTTAGTAATATTCAATCATTTATCTTCATTTTGCAACAAATTGGAAGTCTCTAGCACAATATTTCGATTTATGGTGAATTTATGAACAAAACTTTCCTTCCCTCCATCTCGGATTCTCCGCCATAAATCTCCGAATTGCGTACATCGAATTCTCGGAAAATTTGCTCCGTTTCATATTAGGCATTTCATAGAGTTTTATATATGAAAATGTGCGCAATTTCATGTAAAATGAAAGGAAAAATATTTGAAGGTTGTAGCTTTTCTCATTTTCGAAATATTTGCATATAAATCATGATAAATAGAAAAAAAACCACGTTCGGTCAACTTTGACTTTACCGAAATGGTCGAAAAAAGCAATTGTAAGCTAATACTCTTACAGTATCGTAATATTCAATCATTTGTATTCATTTTGAAACAAATTGGAAGTCTCTAGAACAATATTTAGATTTACGGTGAATTTTTGAAAAAAACATTTTTTTACGTCCTTGCGTTACGAATTCGTACATCATTTTGTGATAATATTTTTCCGGTGTTGCTTTTATTGTTTTACAATGTATTACATATCAAAATGATTGTAATTTAGTGTACAATACAAAAAAAAAAGAAACTCGTTAGCTTTTACCGTTTTTTGCACAGCGTGATTTTAATACAATTATGTATAAATTTTTTTTTTCGCTACCATATATCGCATTATTTACATATGATAATGATATTATTTTTCATTTCTGATGATTGTATACTAAACTTCAGGCAATGAAAAAAAAGGAGCCAAAATGAACTCTTAATCTTCAAAACTAAGCGCGCTGTGATATTTTGAAAAAATTATTTTTCCGCTTCCTCGCTCACTCAAAACCGGCTCCGGCATTCGGGGGAGTTTTTGATTTTTACCGCTCCGGCGTTTAAGGGTTAATAGCCTGTCCTTGTATTATGGTGTTGAGCTAACAGTATTGCATGATGGAATAAGGTGAACCATATCAACATTATATTTTAAGTTGTTGTCTAAGTCACAAATTAAGCATGTGATTCTTGCTGATGTTTTGTTTTGATTGTATGATGCAGTTTTATTGAATTAACATTGCATAATATGGTCTTTCAAATAATTGTATTCATTGGATTTCTTTCTTTCTATTTTTAAGTCACATAAATCTCAAGTTTAATACTTATAAGCAACTAGTTTATGATCTCAGCGATGTAAAATTATAGACAATACTATCAATCTATAAATTTAAGTTTTGCTGATATTGTCACTTTTCCTTTGTGAAATCTTTACTCTCCAATTAGAGGTGGTGGAAACGAGTTAATTTTCATCTGCAACAGCTATTTTCGTCAATTCAACCCATCTAAGGTTGAAATGCCTTCTAGAAAGGCGAGGTGTAAGTGGTGTAATGCCATTGTTCTTCAAATAAAAAACATCATGTGCATAGCAATCATTCACAATAGAGATGCGGGTGAGCTTGCCTCCTCCACTCTCACACCATTTCCTTTAAGGGATTAATCTTAAATCCCCTCTGGTCTTTTGACTGCCTGAAATCTTGCGCTCGCAGGTTGACTGGACTCGACGCGAGAGAAGATTAACAGGTGCCATATTGGATTCTTGCCACATACTAACCATGTGGCTGACTTAACCATGCGGGTGAGGGGTCACACAAGGACAGACTGCCGTCTGACAAGAAGTTTGCGAATTATCTCTGAACCCATAAAAGGGGTCCAGATGCAGCAGATGCCCTAAGACTCTTCCACACCTCCAGCGAGCTTGTTTGTGTCGCTCATTACTGAGATCCTGTCCCTTGGAGAATGCTATTGCTGAGTCTATGTTCTCCTTTGTTATGAGGTAAAATTCCCCTCCCCCCCTCCAGTGCCCCATTAGGAAGATAAACTCCATTCTCCAATGAAGAGGTGAAGTATGAGTCAAAAGGTTACAGCAGTTAGTTTTATCTCAGTCTCCAACTTATTTCTTTTTCACTTCCCGGTGCCCCATTTAAATTGCATCATGATAACTTCATAGTATGATATAATCATATGGTGCTTCCCCCACCCGCTCCATAGAATGGTGTTCACTTTATAATGTGCCACTGTGATATTGTGTTATTTTTTGCTGTGTTACATTTGCCCTATTATTGGATATTAAACAAAACAGCACTTCTTTGTAAAGTAACATAGCTTCCTTTATTAATGCCTCAGTAACATAATGGGTTCCTCCTGAAGTGATTATTAACATAAGAGTAACATTTGCAAGAGATCGAAAGTTCAGTACCTTTCATACCATTGCATCGATCATCATTCACGTACATAACGCAAACTTCTCGGTCAGAAATCATTATCTCTCCAGGTCTGCCATCTGTGCTGCTGTGTTTGGATTCTGGAATCTCACCTAGAATTGCTCTGAATTTTGACTGTCTTCTGTGTTTCCTGCATACAGAACAGGCACTGATTTGCTAAGACAGCAATTTTTATCACACCACCTCAATGAAGATACATCAGCATTCCCAAGGCTTGTCACATCTAGCACTGT
>NC_087216.1:46627523-46632523 GCF_015104395.2 Macrobrachium nipponense | reverse complement strand
ACAAACGCTTTATTTTCCCATCATTCCCACAATTTAGAACTTCTTGCCTCACTCCTAAGGATGCTTTGCGAATTGCTGTTGTATCTCACTCGGGTTATCAGACTGGACATTGTTCGCCTTACAAAGATTTAAGTTGTCCAGGCGGTTTTCTGTGAACATCTTTGTGGAGGAATGGTAGCGAGGAGTGTTTGTGAGGCGTCTCAAAATGTCATTGTGCACAACATTGATACGTCTCATGGTCTCTCGGGTATAGTTCGTCCAGAGGGAACACCCATAGATACTGTAGCAGTACGAGCGGAAGAGCAGCAGTTTCATGTCTCGGTGACAGAAGGCAAACCTCCTTGCAATCATATTGCCAGTTGCGTATAGTTTACGACGCCTCTGTTCTGTGTCTGCCGTATCTTTTAGGTCGTCCGTGATAATGTGACCCGAATACGGAAATTCGCGCACGAATTCCAGCCAATGATTTCCGAGGAAAATTTGTGGTTGTGCAATATGCTTAAGCGATCTCGGGAGCAGCGACATGCACTGGGTCTTGGTTTCGTTATATAAGATATCAAATTCCAATGCATATTGGCGGCAGGTGTCGATGAGTCGTTGGAGACCTTGCACTGATGGGGAAATAAGAATAA
The DNA here is from genome assembly GCF_015104395.2 of Macrobrachium nipponense. Taxonomy (NCBI): domain Eukaryota; kingdom Metazoa; phylum Arthropoda; class Malacostraca; order Decapoda; family Palaemonidae; genus Macrobrachium; species Macrobrachium nipponense. Next base: position 46,631,891 of record NC_087216.1, on the reverse strand, counting down.
AATCGTCGGCGTAACAGGGGTTGTTTATAGTTGTTTCATTGACAGCGTATCCGATTGGGAGTGAGTTCAGTTTGACATTAAAGGCATCTGTGTACATATTAAACAGGTATGGGGAGAGAATGCCTCCTTGCCGAAGGCCCTTTAGGGAGCCGATGGTGTACGACAATACGTTAACCCATTGGACACAGATTGCAGTGTAGAGAACCAGCAATATAAAAGGCTAATTAAATATAGAGGTGTGCCTTTTTTTTTGCAGCTTCTGGAAGAACTTCAGGTAGTTTACTCTACCAAATGCTTTTTTCACGTCTACAAAACAGGAAAACAGGAGAGACTGATGATAGGTAATAGTTCAGCAATTAATTCAGTATATAGATGCAGGTTGAGTGCTTTGCTTTGAGTCCGAACTAGTTGAGGTGTGCAGAAAAGGGAGAAGTCTCACCAGAAGAACCGATCATAGTGATTGCAGTCGGGCGGTAATTGCCAGGGTCAGCTGCATCTTTTAGCTTGTTTTTGAACTAGGAATAGGGAGTCTGGAAGAAACTGGTGAATTATGCACGCATTGAATAGGGCAGTTAGCAAAATGTAGATTATCGGGTGGCAGAATTTGAAAGCTTCTGCAGGGAGACCATCGCAACCGGGCGATTTATTATTAGTTAAGTTTTTTATGGCAACACTGATGTTACTTGGCGTAATACTATCTGCGAAATGAAATTGAATGTTATCAGTATGGAGGTTATCTACATGCCTTCGGGTGCCTTGACCGTATATGCAATTCAAGATATTGCTGAAGTGATCGCCCACATACTTGCGTTAGCCTCCTTTGGTATGCTCCACCATTTTTGTCTCCACCTGTCGGGGATAATTTCGAAAACATTGGCAATTGCCTCCTAATGCGAGCAAGATCTTATGTGTGAACGGGGATTGCTTGAAAGGCGATAGATCTCTTGCCTTCAAGGTGTTGTCCCATGATGACAGCTACTTTGGCGGGAGAAGGCTGGAAGTTCTCCAGGACCTTTTCTATGTGGTCGAATCAGACCTCCGGCTCGGATTTGTTACACGGTCAGAAGAGAGTGACCAAGCTACTGAGGGTGGAGTGTGATGACCTGGACATGAAAGGCTGCATGCCAGCATTGGCTATAGCTAATTGGTGAGCCATTTCTGCTGCCTCCCTCCTCTCTTAGAATTGTCTTTCCTTCTACCTTTCTACTTTTTCTTTCTCCTTTTCTACTCGTGCGGCTTCTTCTCTTTTCTCCTGTAATTCTCTTTCTGCTGCTTCTCGTTTCTCCTGTAATTGTCTTTTTTTCTCTCTTCCTACTCTTTCTCACTCCCTTTCTATCATTGCTTTTCCCTCTCCTTAGCTGCCCAAATTGCTAATTGTTGGCCCCTTAGGCATGTGGCCTTCCCTGCTTTAGTAAAAGCCTTAATTTTGTGTAACGGAGAATTGTTTGCTATTTTGGAGGAATGGGTTTGTGTGTGCACGAACGGTAATCTCCTTAGAGGTAACGCAGATACGAAGCCCTGGGAATGGCATACCTAAAGGAAGGAATAACACCAATTCAATTCCACTGAAGTGGATGAAAACAAATTCTCTGCAAGCTGAAAGGCGGAATTACTTAACATCAACGCGTGCTGAGCCACAGATCACCGTAATCTGGAGTGGGTTTCTGAAATGGAAATCGCAAGAATGCTGCACGGAACAACAGTCAACAGATTTTACATCTTCACCACAAGGGGGTAAAATATTTTGACCCCACATGGATTGTCAAAAATACAGAAGCAGTCAAACAGACTGAAAAAAAGATAAAGAGCAGTCAATAGACGGCAATGAAATGCCCGTATACAAATGCGGCAAACTTATTCGTCACAAGGGCGTAAAATATGGCCTCATGGACGATCAAATGCAATACCAATAAAAAGACTGAATGCATGGAAACGGTAGCCAACAGACTAATGAAATCTGCATATATGTATAAATATGGCAAAGTATTTGTCACAAGGGCATAAGAAATATTGCCCCACGGATGATCACAATACAAAGGAGTCAACAGACTGAAAAAATAAAAAGCCACTAATCAGCAATGAGAAGTGCATATAAGATACGGCGGATTTTTAAAAAAATATATCAATCAGTCTAGCAGACTGTAATGGAATGCACCTACCTATATAAATGAGGTAAAATTAGCTGTCATAAGGGTGAGGTAAAATAATATTGGCATCACGGACTGTTTGAAAAAATACAAAAGCAGTCACCCAGCAATACACAAGATATCAATCAGTCCAGCAGACTGTAATAGAACGTGCATATAACCAGACGCAGGAGAAAAAAAAGTCAAGCAATCAATCAGACTGAAAAAATACTAAACCAGTCAACAGACTGTAATGGAATTTGCAAAGGCGGATGTATCAGCTATGGGGCTATGAAAATAAGTACTCCATCACCGTTACGGGATATGCATAAAATAATTTGCAGAATCGTACATCTTTAGACGTAGAAATAATATATATGGTAAGAACTGCCTTATGACTGAAAATGAGGCATTACAAAGATGCAAAATCATTAACTCATTATATGGAATGTGTCCCCCAGCGCAGACTTTGATATCTCGCGCATTAGTCTACCAATTCAGTCTCTTGACGTGCATGAGGGTACTTATGAATAATATATGCTAGGAATATCTAACGGACCCCTTACAAAGTAACACAATTAAATGCCTACGCACTCTCTCCCTTTTCTACACTAATTACCTAGCTCCTTGTCGTGGGAAAGGGACCCATCACATGAGCAAACAAAGCCAATCCCAGGCATGTGAGGCGGGTGGTTAGCTAGCCAGTCGCAAAACGTGTGAAGGGTCATTGGCCGTGACTAACAGACTGTCTGTATGTGAGTCTGTGTTTTTTCTTTACCTGTCTTATTTCAAAATGCTACTGTAAACAATAGCATTTCGTTCACATTACAGTAAAAGATTTTTTTTTCCTTTATACAATCACTAATCCAAGATTATTTTGTTACCTCTCATGTGAGGCATTATGCAAGAGAGAGAGAGAGAGAGAGAGAGAGAGAGAGAGAGAGAGAGAGAGAGATGAGTCGCTTGGTGAACATTTAATGCCACAAAATCGTATTTGCTCGCTAAAATAAAACCAACTCAGAGCGGTCGTACCCCTAACTAATGCAATTATTTTTGAAAAGATTTTTAGAGATTTATTTCTTTTGCAAAGGGAACCTGACACTAGTCCCTGTTAATTATAGCACTTTACTAGCTAACTTGCTTCATGCATAGCAGAGAATATTAATGGTTAGTGATCGAAAAATCTCTCTCTTGTAGCTAAAATTAGCTTACAAAAAATACTAAACTTTCCTACTTCTAGCTGATAAAAATGGTAGTCACAGTTTGGTTTTACTCCTAACGATAGATACCTAAACTTGAAAATAATGTTCTTAGCTTGCTGTGGGGTTTCTCTTCCCCTTTTACATATATGGGCTTGTGGCGCTGGGATTTCAGGTTCGTTTTTCACACGTGAAAGCAACACTAACATTGCTAATTTATTGAGATATTCAGGGAAAGGTCGCCACTTTTATGGATTTAAGACTCGATGGACTGCCAAAAATGGATTTACTGCATCTGACTGCAACCAAAAGGAACCCCGATCGAGTTTTTAACCACAAATAGGGAAAATTGTAAGGAAAATTGCAATGGTTAAATTTACAAGGGATGTATTTAAACTTCTAAATACTTTATGACGCAGGGAGCTAATGACCCTTGAGGTCCGATTTAATACAGGAAACAACTGCTTATAGCACTGTAACACGCGCAGAAAACGCATGTAGAGATTTGCAGAACACATCTAACGGGGCCTAGAACTTCTGAGGATAGGGTAGTCTGCCTTTCACAGCAGGAATGGAGGTAGCAAGAGGACCTGCAACACGAGAGGTCCTATAAACACGTGTGCAAGACATAAAGGAGTTGAACATATGCAGTGATGCTGCCGACACTTTAGGCTTGCTTAATGTAAATTTTGCATCCTCAGAGCTTCCTCAAAGGGGAAGGAATAAATGAATTACTACTCAAAACGTTAGTCTATTGAGCAGGATGTGAACACAACCACAAACTTATGTTATATTCTTCACTAAATTCTCTTAGCAATTGGTAATATCAGGAAGTCAATCAAGCAAAAATCCTTTGCACACCCCATTCAAAGGAAGCACAGCTCTTAAATCAGAGTATCTTATAAAATAAGAGAGCACAACTGTGTGGGGACTGAAGAGGGTAACCATAAACAATCGCACAAGCACAGACACAGGAGAATAACAGGGGTGAAAACTATAGAAAAAGGTACTAGGACTGCCACTACAGCCCTACTTTACCTTAT
>NC_087216.1:46617523-46622523 GCF_015104395.2 Macrobrachium nipponense | reverse complement strand
AAAAGGATCATATTTATATATCCATAGGGGAGATGGTACTTACCGAAGTTCGCCAACTTGTCGACCTGTATAGCATTGGAAACTAAAAAAATGTAAATTAACACTACTTGGCAACATTTTTGAAGTCATGTCGCCTTACATTTGAACATTCGGAAGCTCGATTGTCCTGAAGAAACTTATTTGTTAACAACTTGTTTATTAATAAGATAAGTTTTGTTCCAGCATATATACCAAAGAATGATATTTTGTGTTTAGATTTACATTTCCTTAAGTTGAATAACTCTTAAAAAAAAATCTTATGTTATTCATTATTCATAAAAACTAAAGTCATATTTTAGAGACCATGAGAATCTTTCCATTACGTCGTAATGAGCAGATAAAGACGGTAAAGAGTTTCTAACAAGAATTTGTTCTCCAGATATTCTTAACAAAGAACTTGAAACAATCAGAAATAAACTTATCTTGTTATGATATTCCAAGCACACAATAGAAAAAGCCATTCATAAAGTAAAGAACGTTCTTTATAAACTCACAGGAAACAAAGAAAAGGAAAGGTACACAAACGAAATCATAATCCCTCACGTGGATAATTTATGGCACTTTCACCCTTTCATCTTTACTTAAGCAAATAAACTGGAGAAATTCTTAAGTAACATTCAGCAGAAACCAGTTTCTAAAGACATAGGGTTTTATGAAATCTCCTGTAGGGATTGTGATAAGTCATAATATGGATTCACAGGTAAATCTCTCCTGGAAAGATTAACTCAACAAAAATGCTCTGTTAGATATGGACAACACAGTTTAGCAATTTTCTATCATATAAATAACACTAACTATACCATGGATTGGAACTCATCCTGAATTTTATACAAAAGCAACTGTCGATACAAATGTCAGATGGTAGAATCTTCACTGATAAAACAAAAAGATAATTGGATCAACCTTTCAAAGCCTTGGACTCTGACCATATAGATAATATCTTCCTTAAGTCAACTATGAAGCAGATTCAAACAGTTAACAAAACCAATGTCGGCTAAGTGGTGACCTCAGGCATCACCTAAGGGCATGTCTCCCACTATATATTTCACCTCGTCTGTTATTCACTGTTTGGCTCATAAAACCACAGATCACCACCCAAAAATCACCAACAAAAACTCTTATAATATTTCTCAACTCCACAGTATTTTCCCACATCTATCGCCCAAATTCCTCCATTATTTCACAATTAATTAACCCAGGTTTTTATACTAAATCGCTGCAGTTTCCCTTAATAAGAAAATAGTTAAAGAAAAAAGAAAAAAAATAATGTCTACTAAGATTGATGAACTAAAATATAAACCTTCTACAGGTCTCTGTATTTCACATTTTATCACCATTTGTGAAACCTAGAGAAAGAAAGAAAACAAATGTATAACTGCGCAATGTTTCCTTTTTATCATTTTCTCGTCTTCTTGATCTTTGATATATGCGTCAATCTAGACAGACCTGTCTTCATCCAAGACTAAAAAGTTTGTTTCTTCTCTTTTTTTCAATAATTCTTAAAGGACTCTCAAACTTTGAAACTAACTTATAATTTAATTCGTTTCTCTCATTAATTTTCAAGAACACATAATCCCAATAGCAACTTTAACATTTAGTGGTTTCCCATTGTTTTTTTCCACCATTTTCCGAGTCTTAGCCTCAAGATTTCGGCTGAGACAAGCCTGTCTCTCCTTTGCCGTAGAGATTAATGACTTGATTGTATCTTCTCCACGAGAAGGTATAGGTAACAAATCAAATGTGCCTCACGCCTGGCAGCCAAATAATGCTTTGGGTAGAGACATTTTAATATAACCACTGACCATAACACTTACGTTATGTCAAACCGTATCTATATATCTTTCCCAGTTCCTATCATTTCCTCCTGTAGTCTTCCTGAGAGCTTCGAGCACTTTTCTGTTTGCTCGTTCACATTAGCTTTAGGTCTGTGTGGAATAATTGTTACTTTGTATCCCCATAACTTTTGCTAGGCACTCTAACGTCCTGTTTACGAAACTTTTGGTGAGCCATACCTACAAATGCCCCCATTGGAAAATGCCACAGTCACATTATCTCCTGTTTTATGTTTGAGTGGGAAAATTTCCAATGCCCTTGTTAATTCATCTATTACTACCAATGAATACCTGTAACCATACCCTGATTCACAAAAATTCCCCCAAATATCCATGTGAACTCTCTGAAAAGGTCTACTTGGTATTGGATATGACCCTAATTTGCAAGAAGTTACCCTTGCAGATTGGTAAGTGTTGCACCCTATACACTTTTTTACAAAATTGTCTATGTCTGCCACCATATTCCTCCAAATATATTTATTATGCGTCTCATAATATGCCTTTTCCACTCCCAAATGTAGACTACCAAACTTGCAAAATTCTATATCTAAAACCACTGGATTTAGGACTTTCAGAATCACAATCTGTGTCGTATCCTCGTTATTTTCACTCGTCCTTAATTTATATTTAGTTTTCCTGATCAATAGATTACCCTCTAATTCTAAACCTGAATAAGACAACTTATTACCTTTCCTGACTTATTCGCCTCTGAGGAACGCTTTTGCATCTACTAAAAATTCATCCTCATATTACCTTCGCTCTATGAGACTGATATCCCATTGTATACAATCATTAGTAACCACCCCAACTTGAAATCCTTTTGTATCATATAAACTGCTACTAAGGTATTCACTACAACATTGTGTCTGGCCTCTATGTATTTGAGCTTTGGATCAAAATCCCTGATGATTAGGAACCATCGAGCTCTTTTGGCCGACATATCTGGCTTATTAAAAAGCTCCAATAATGGCTTGTGGTCTGTAAGAACTTCTACTTTATTGCCCATTAACAACTTTTTAAAATGAGTCAAACTTAATAATACTGCAAAGGCTTCCTTATCTAGGGTAGCCATTAACCTTTCATTGCCACCTTTTATCTTAAATTTCCTGCTATAATAATCTTTTGGATGGAATTTTGCTTCAAATTTCTGCATAAGACAAGCACCTATAACCTCCGAAATTTTCAGAACTGGGGGATTCAATAATGTATCCTTAACTTTCTGAAGACCTACCTTTTGCAGTTCTCCCCAATAAAATTGAATATCTTCCACAATAAATTTGTTAAAGGAGCTGACAAAATAAAAAACCTTTCATAAAACGTCTAAAGAACCCCACCATTTCCATGAATGACCTAATTGTTTCTTTGTCTTAGGGACAGGGAAATCTGCTATTACTTTGACTTATTGTCATTTACTCTAACTACCTCTTTGGGTATGACTTGACCTAAGTATGCAATTTGCTTTTTCAAGATGTCACACTTCGCTAACTCAGTTTTCAACCCCGTTAACCTAAGACTTCTATGAACTTCCTTAAGCACTTCCATAGGATGCTCAATCGAGTCTGTTGCAATCAATATATTAGAAATGTACACAAAGACATTTGTGCCTAGTACCCTGTGCAAAACTGTGTTCACTAACCTCGTAAAAGTCATAGGGCTACCCTGATAAACCAAAAGGCATCCGCGTAAACTCGAAATGCCCTTTGGACAATGAGGACATGGTGAGCCTGCAAATATCTTCACTTAGAGGAACCTACATAAGGTCTATTGAAGAATATATTCTACGTCCCACAATTTCTACAAAAATCTCTTCTATACAAGCGACCGGATAACAGTCAGGATTTGTTTTTTTTTTTATAATTTGCGGAAATCTACACATACTCGGACCGCACTGTCCTTCTTAGGTACCGTCAGCATGGGAAAGTTGTACAGGAACACACTGGGTCTAATAATTCCTTCCTCTTCCCATTAACTAATCTCTTTCTCTACCTGTTCCCTGATTCTCACCTTATGTTCTAACACCTTAGTCAGTCCTAACTTATCCCCTTTTAAAGCCACAATATCCCCAAATTCAGCCAAACCTTCGCTTACAGCTTCTATATGTTCCTTGTAGTCTGCATTAGCTAAGTGATCCCTAAAGATTTTCTTCCTTATTAGCATTTCTGCCCTTAAGAATTAAGTTTTTTCCTCTGCAATAGCCACTGAACCACTATCCGTAGTCCAGTCATGGAGGTCTACCACATAAGTATTGCTCTAATATTTCCTAACTATCATTACAACTCAGCAATTCTATTCATATAACCCCTGTATTTAATACCTCGTTCACTGATACTGTGCTAATGACACTTCTTAATTTTTCACTACCATTAATTATACGTACCTCTTTGGGCATTTTCACTTCCCTCATCTTAACTTTAACCATAGTCATTGTACCTGGACTTAAAATAACATTGTTACAGACCGAGGTCTGTATTTGTGTTTATTATACATAACACTCTCATGTTCCATATTCACATGAGTATCACCCTTATTTATATAAGTATCCGCCATTCCATCAACCATAATCCCAATGTTAGTATCAGTATCACCACTGTTATCAATATCACTGCTATTAACCATACCACCTTTATCATTGCCGCCAATTTTACAACCAGTATCGCCATTAAAACCGCTGTGATCACTAATATCCCCATTAACACTGCCGTGATCACCAATATACCCATTAACACTTCCATGATCACTAATATCCCCATCAACACAGCCATGATCACAAATATCCCCATTAACACTGCTGCATTAACTAATATCCCCATTAACACTGCTGTAATCACTAATATCACCATCAACACTGCTGTGATCACTATTATCCCAATTGACACCGCCGTTATCACCAATATCACCTTCAACACTACCATGATCACTAATATTATTATCACCAATATCCCCCATATTAACCACAGTATCCTTATTTACCTCAGTTCCACGTACACCCACATATGGAATGAAAACATTCGGTATCCCAATCGTTATGCCACTAACACCTGCCTGGACCGATATCCTGAGTCTCCTACATGCAGGATGGCCCAGCAAAAGTCTGTTGCCCAATTCAATCCCTTTTATCACCAAAAATGG
>NC_087216.1:46595023-46612523 GCF_015104395.2 Macrobrachium nipponense | reverse complement strand
AAAGATTCTCTATGTATTAATACATCTAGGAAAGGGATGACATTGTTATTTTCGATTTCAACAGTGAATTTTATGGATGGCACTAAATTATTCAATTTAGACAGTAAATCATTTACATCTATACCAACAGGTAAGACTACTAAGATATCATTGACATATCGGATGAAATAACTTACAAAAAACTCGCAAAAAATCCGTTGGACCAAGTAATAAAAAACTTTAATATCAATATCAAACGAATTCTTAAAGATAAATAAGAACTTTTGTGTAAGTTAACTGTAAAGTGTCCCTCATTACCTTATTTATATGGCCTAGTCAAAACTCATAAGGAAAACAAACCTATGCGCCCAATTATTAGTACTGTAGGATCAATTGCTTATAAACTATCTAAATATCTTACTAAATTGTTATCCCCGCTTTTGTTAACACCATCCGAAAGGATGTTAAAGGACAGGGCTATGATCTACAAAAAATTACGAGCAACTTGTCAGGAACAAAAACACATGAACAATATAAGACAAGCGCACATACCTGTTTGTTATGGTAAAATTAAAATACTCATATGTCTGCCTTATTTCAAATGACATATTTGCTCCTTTATTGAAAACAAGTTTAATTATAAAACACCAGCTTCATGTAGAGAAAAAATCCAATATACTACTACAATTTATAGTAAAGATTCTTTGAGTAACTTTTATTACAGGTTTTAAGTAAAACCTGTAATATAAGATAAAGAGAGATATACACCGAACGTGTCGTGATACGTAAGTTTGTACGATTTGGGTAAAAAAAAAAAAATGCAAAATTTTGTTTGGAGCCAATTTTCCCGTAAAACGTATACATCTATTTCATTCCTACTGAAGATCTCTCTCCAAGGTAACCACGAAAAGATAAACGACAATCAAAGGAAATCTCCTTTAGATTTTCCACGTGCGAAAAGGCCGTTTTAGGTCTCTTGAAATTGTTCCGACGATACACGAACCTCTGAATGATTCTAAACCAGAATGACTCTATCTCGTGCCATGAGATTGAGAACAGTTACTTACAGAAATGTTGTATGATGAAACTTCCTGTGTATTAAGGAGACAATCAGTTATGTCGTAGTTACTGTGAACATGAGGATTTACAGCATTTTTTTTTTTTTTTTTTTTTTTTTACCACGGGTCATCTTCACGGAATTTAAGCAAGCGACCGAGAGGAAAATTAATAATTTCAACAGAATTTAGGCCATTGTGATAGGGCCAATTTCATTAATGCGAGGAAAAGGATGTGTTTGAATTCGTGAGGATTTTCAGCATCAGAAAGGATGAACCGCCATCTTGTGTTCCTGGTAAGTCTCTTTATATGTTTTAGTTCAATTCTGAAACCAGTGCGTAAGATAATGTTTTCAAAATGATTTAATATAAATTTTTAGACATATAATTCCAGAGTAGAAGCAATTGAAAAGGAAACAAATACTTTATAAGTATTCCTTATAATGAAAATTACAGTAAATATTACAGTGCCCTTTTTAATCTTACTGCAATATAACTTTTTTTCTTTGCCTCTTTGTAGGAAAGGTCTATTTAGACAGCCAGGCGAAGAGCAAATTCACTCCTGCTTTCTGTTCTCGTCTTCTGAATTTCAGACCTATCTTTTTATTTTATAACCTTTATAGCCTTTCACTTGTGTCTCTCTCTACCGAATGATTTCCCTTGGAAGCTCCCTTGGGTTTATACTTATGCTGACCCTTTCCATAAGTGTTTCGACCTAAAGATTTAAAGAAAGAAAGAAAAGATAACCAAACATTTCCCAAATCACAACCTTTATCAAAAAGAGGGCGAATTAATAATAGTAAAAAAATACTTAATCATTCATATATTTACTTGTTACACGTTTTATACATGAAATTTAATCTCTTTGATCTATGATTGCGAGCATTGTGAAAAAATAAAGCTAATCGGCGAGAATTCTCAACACGTCCATGTATTGTGAGTGAGAAAGCCCTCGTAGCAGCATATGACATGGTCATTGTTTCAAGAAGGTCCTCTGATAATGGCCAGCGAATTGGGCCAAAATGAATCGTGGACTTTTGATTGATACACCAAAATGGTGGCAGGGGAAGTTTTTCTCATCACGATATCAAGAATCGTTTTGCCAGGACAATGGGTTGTGGAAATCTTCGCGGGACCAGCTGTTTGACTCTCTGCTTTCCCTGGCAAGACTCTCAAATTGTCACTTAATAAAAATGAAATACTTAGCAAACCTTTCTATCGCACTGTAATGATAAATTTATTTCTGTTATTTCAAGAGTTACATAAAAAAGTAGAAAGATCCTTTCATATATATATACATACATATATATATATATATATATATATATATATATATATATATATATATATATATATATATATATATACGTGTGTCTGTGTCTGTGTCTGTGTGCGTGTGTCTGTGTGTACGCTCGTGTGTATTTATTTTTGTTGCATGTACTCTACCTTTCTTGTAACTTAAAGTCAGAGAACACTGTAAACTGCAATTATTTCAAACTACCGCTACAGCCGCGTTTTTTTTTTTTTTTTTTTTTTTTTTTGCATAGAATAAGAAATCCCAAATGATGACAGCAACAATGCCCTGCATCAGGAAAAGCAGCAACAAACAGCAACATTGCAAACACAACATCCTCAAAGCCACCACGTCCTCCGTTCATCGAGGTTTCCCAACACTCGCGAATCGGATGATGGATAGAACTTCCCTGTCTCCATCCGGCTAACTTTCGTTAGGCACTTCCTTCCTCCGACATTAACGAAGTTTTCGATCCTTTTGTAAAAACTTCCTCTATGCTGCGAGGACATAATGGAAGCTCTATAAACCATTTCCAATTCTTTATGAGCCGTTGGCATAAGGATTCTTTAGGTAAGCTAAAAAAAAAAAACTCTTCGTGAGTTTATTTTCAATATAAAATGGTATAAATAAGATGTTGATATTTCGTTACTTTTCTGAATAAGAGACCGTTCCCATACTTTTAAAAGTCCATTGAAAATCGAAAAATGATCAAAACAATAGTAGGGAGATTTAAAACAAATTATTTTGCTTGTACTCAAATCACGAGAAGATATAACATCATTTACCGACAGTTGCATACGTTAGACTATGAATCATGGATTAAACCCTGTGCAGTTAATTCTACGAGTGTATGTTTTCCGTTCACTTAAACGGAAAGCCCATAAGTGGTGCGTCGAATTCCCCATTATTATACACATAACTGAACCATCTATAAATACACTGATCCGCCTTTCTCCTACCCTACCTCTTTGATCACCTCCATTGTTTCAACCATTCGGTTCTTTCTATTCCCAGCAGACTGCGCAAACAAATCACCTCTAGAGCTTCGACTAGAGAGGCTCAAAGCCTTGATGAGAATCATTGTTTCTTAATCGTCTTGCACCGATCAAACAGAATGGCCAATGGCTTGAGGATTTAAGATCGTGTTGAAATACGTTCTAAATGCATGGTACCATTATCAACAGACTGGCGTCGTTTGTCTTTCTGCAAGGACCACCTCCTGAATCTAGTTATCCATTCGTATTAGACTGATGGCGCCCCGACCCTCTCCTGTCTTCACAGATTAGTTCGGATCTTGCTTTCGTGGGATTCTATTCGAACTTCGTTTACGGGTCGTGTCTGTTTCCTGATATCCTTTTATACTTCGCTCTGCGATCAACGAATTCTTTTTCCATAAGTAACTAAGTGATGCAAGAAAATATATCTATTATAGTGATATCATTCATTAAAGTAAAAACAAAATAAACAACAGGGAAATCGAAATGAAAGGAGAAAAAAAAATAGTCCAAACACAGAATCAGGATGACTGAAAGAAGACATCAAATATAGTTCCTTAGTACGTAATCATGATGGTTTTTAATGAAAACGAATTTTGTAGTTTTCTTGGTTTTATTATGTAAGTAGACGTTAACAACGCTGGGGTCTGATCGGGCAGTGTCTCCCCTTGGGTCTCTCTCTCTCTCTCTCTCTTTTTCTCTTCGTTTATATGGTATCCATGAAGATAGAGTTACCAAGTATTGCATTATTAATTAGCATGAATTATTAGAATAGCAATACTCCAATGACGCGGAGATATAATGTCTTCCCACGGCTCTGTTCTAGACCGAAGTTGATGTCAGACCGCGAGGTCACAATTCGGGAAAACCATGTAGTTTACGAACAAAATGTCAATGTACAAACTAGGTTTACAATCATTCTTCCATTAAGCAGGAAAACACGAGCGTTGTCATTTTAGAACAGAAAACAATCTCTCGAGTACCACTTGACTCCTCTTTTTAGGATACTTGCTTTTTAAAGTAATGTTGTAGTTACAAACGCTTTCTGTTACATGTTTTCAAAATTAAAAGCAAACATTGTCGCGAATGTCATGGCGACTTTCACTAGGCTCGTGCCAGATGTTGTACGGCTGTTAGCCCTACCAATGATAGGTTCCAACCCGTTCACAAGGACAACTGGATAGGTAAACACGTCTGATTTTAACCATTTTTATTACAAAACTAAACTCATTTAAAATTTACAAAGCAACGTAAATAAACGGGACTTAGGTGGCTCAGCACAATACACTTGGACAAATTCAATGTGGCCACGCGACCACTCAAAATCACTAAGAATTTCAAAAACTCAATTTACACTTTCTTAACGAAACAAATGCCAATATATTTTTTAGTAGAATCTGAACAGGTTCAATAATGATGAAATTCAATTACCCCAACGATGGCTATAAAAAGGAACGATTAATTACTATGTGCAATTCTGGTCAATCGCCGCCCTCCTTCTCAAGCTTACACCCTCACACCATATTCTAGACCTGCAAGAGTCGTTAACTCTACCACGCTAATTAACAGAGAGAGGTCGAGAACCCCGGGAACTGTGGTTTTATACCCGAGCGGATCGGGTTAGTCATTTTAGTCAGAATTAATTTTCTTTAAGAAGGAAACATTCCTTCGTTTTTCATATAACTTATAAGATAACAAGAATTAAGCAATGAGGGAGGAGAGGCAATGACTAATATATGTTTACATACAAAAAGGAACCATTGCATTGCAGCCGCCAATCTGCCTATAGGTGGCAATACGACTTTACATTGCAAGCGGGAAAAAGATGGAGAGGCAGAAAATACGTCTCGGAAAATTCGTGCTTTTTTCACTTAATTCATAGTTCTTCTCGTAATTAGATGTTTTCTTATAACATTCTTCCTAGGGCTCGAAAGATATGTTAAATATCAGATACAATATATAACTATTTATGATACAAAATACCGCAGTGTTCTGATTAAAATGAAATTAATGATTTACTAAAGGTATTTAAAACATCTAGTTCATACCAAATAACTGAATTTTCGTAAATTTAATTGGCCAGAAACCATCAGAGAAATTTAGATTTCAGCTTAATTGACCAGTATTTAGAAATGAATGTTTACACCGTGATTTTGACAAAGTTTCATCTTCCGTTTCAGATCCTTTCAATGTCTTTCAAAAAATTTTGTTTTTAACATGAAATCTCGGCAGTTAACCTGTGTTCTAATTGAATCAAATCTTTTTACTGAAGATTAATCAGAGTTTGAACAGGCGATTTAATGAGGAATTTCACTTAAGGGTCATAATCTTTTTTTCCAGAGAACGAGAGAGAATTGGATCGGATTCGAATAGTAGTTTAACGTGGGGAGGAGATTATTTATTTCAGACGTATCTCGTTACCTTTCAAGTAGAAATTAAGGTTATAGTAAATAATGATATAGTATAAGGAGCATTTCAGTAAGCGGAGAGATGATGATAAAATGTTTTTCTATCTATATATGTGGATATATATATATATATAGTGTATATATATATTATATATATATATATTATATATATATATATATATATATATATATATATATATATATATATATATATATATATATGCACATATATAAATATATATTTGCTTTCTTATCTCGAGTTTTTCGTAAGTTGATATAATATATATATATACTATATATATATATATATATATATATATATATATATATATATATATATATATATATGTGTGTGTGTGTGTATATTATATATATATATCATATATATATATATATATATATATATATATATATATATATATATATATATATATGTGTATATATATGTATATATATATATATATATATATATATATATCCTATATATATATATATATAATATCTATATATATATTATATATATAGTATATATATATATATATATACACACACACACATATATATATATATATATATATACATATATATATATATATATATATATATATATATATATATATATATATATATATATATATATATATATATATATATATATATATATATATATATATATATCTATATCTACATATATATACATATATATATATATATCTATATATATATATATATATATATATATATATATATATATATATGTGTGTGTGTGTATATATATATATAATATATTCTATATATATATCTATATATATATATATATATATATATATGATATATATATATATATATATATATATAATATATTATATATATACTATATATATATATATGTATATATATATCTATATATATATATATATATGTATATATATATATATATATATATATACGCAATATAAACTGGTGAATTATAACAATCGTGTGCATTAGTGGTACCTACAATTGCCCATTAGAATGTGTAATAAATAATTTCCTATAGATTTACAGCACTAGGGAAACCACTTGCTTGATTCCATGGCACATATCCCGTGAGACAGGAAACACATTAATTCAGGTATGACCTCTTAGTATAAACTTATCGGCATAGATCAGCAATATCAGTTTATGTTCTTGTTTTGCGTTTCAAAGGTCATTATGAAGAATTGTAAACTTCTTCCATACTAAAAAAAGAAGTGGCCTTTCTGTATCAACAGCTAGGCACAAACCAAACACGGTTGACGCACACACAAATATATATATATATATATATATGAAGGCAAAATATTTCTACGTCTGCTAACATGACAGCGTTGATAACGAGGATGCTAGGCCATTAAATCAGTGATCCATTCCAGAAGGAAACGAGGCGGATTTTCTGATTTTCTAATTTTGCTGTTTTTTGCACGTTTCCTTCGGTTTTTTGCACGTTTCCTTCTGGAAGCCGGCTGCCGGGGATTCTAGAAGTTTCGTAAATCATTCATAAAAGTTGTATAAAAATATCAATAACACATATACAATGACAATTACGCTATAATCAATTATATACATACTTTGATTTTTACTACTATGAGATTCAGGGCCTCTGTAACACGGTTTTTTCGCAAAAACTTTTTATCTATGCATTTCATAAATATAACGCTTAATCAGAATACATATTATATCAACACATAAATTTTGAGTGTATTCTGCACTACGTAGGTTGAATAAATTTGGTACTTATAATGTAAAAGTGACCTTCAGAGAAAAGGTTTCGAACGCACTCGTTACGTAACTTATGACATCATTTCTTCCCTCTTTCTCGATGGATGATTGGCTATACGTAACGAAGGCTAAACCTCTGGCAACAATGACATACAAATTTAAATACAAGCAAAGCAGTACACCTTTATGAACTCTGGAACCTCCCCACTGATAATTGTCATAATGAACAAACCAACAAAATATGTTAATAAATACAAAAACACTTCGATTATTAATCTAACTCCCAAAATAAGTTTCCAAAGAAATTACAGTCTACTCTACAGGTCACAATCAGATTGACAAGATGTAGGGAATAGTTGGTAATTACCAAAAACATAGTAGACAAGCTTGATTTGATAACTGCTATATCCAATGTCCAGCAATTTTTATTTATTGGCTATCTACCTATTTACTGAAAAAAAAAAAAAAAAAAAAATAGCCGGTACCGTATATTGGCTTTAAACCTTCACCAATAATTATCGTCAGAATGGTGACTTCATGAGGCTCCACCCACTTTCGCCTCGTTATAATTCAGGATAACACTGAAGGCTACCATGGGCATTGTTAGATTAGAAAATTTAACTTCTGGCTATAAAAACTAATTTCTCGAGTAGTTGTAAGAAGTGCTAAATGATCCTCAAGGATCCCAGCAGTTGGTCTAAACGTTTAATTCATGTATATTACTGCTATACTGTTGCGGTACTACTGCTACAGTAGTATTACTACGCTAGCAGCCTAGCACTGATACCCCTCCCACATCTATGTATCGTTCCGCCATTCATAAAGTCTTGGGGTTTCAGAGCCGATGGCATTTCTGTCTGGTGGATGGGCGGGGCAACATTTAGTCAAAAGGTGTTTGTTTACCTTGCTTACGTAATGAATGTTTTTCGACTCTTGGCTCGTAATCATTGGCCATGGCGTCGGCTAGATCATTTTTACTCTATAAAAATCAAAACTATCGGGTTTAGGTTATTGATAATGCTGACAAAATTTGTGTGTGGTTGTAAAATATACATATGTCAACTTTCAGCTACATCCGATGCTTTGACAAGGAGCAAAGTCCAAAAAACCGTGTTACAGAGACCCTGAATCTCATAGTAAACTCGCATGCAACGGAACGCTGGGTTATAAATGACTGGTATACATGTGAACAACGCGTTGTGGCGTCGAGGTGGACAGAGCATCAGGGTGGCACGTCTGACAACTGGAAGGTTGAACTGGCGTTTCACGAGCCAACAACATCTTTCTCTCGGGAAACCCATGCTGCGCTTTGTAAAAGACTTGTTTTTGCCCAAAGTTACCTCTAGTTGAGGGAGGCAATCTCTCTTTATATAAGTATCCCCCATTCCATCAACCATTATCCCAATGTTAGTATCAGTATTAGATTAAAGTACATTCACAATTTGTTAATTATAATTTATTAATAGTTGTCCAACCTTTTGATCTTATTTTAGGTTAAGTTTATTAACAAGTTAGTATCGTTTCTTAGTTTGATGAACTCTGTAAGAACGTCATATGACTTTGCAGTTTTGTTTTGTTTTTCCTAGGAGTTTTGTTTATCACCTCGCCCGGTATTAGTGAACTACTGAAGTGCTTTATTAACGATCGTTGTTTTTCACTCCTATGAGCTGTGTTGACTCGAGTGGAAGGCTTGGTCGTAAGGGTGGTGATACGTGGCAGAGTTAGTTCGAGTTCCTCCTCACAGCCTGACGCTGCCACTGAATTTATGATCACTTCTTCCATTTTTGTAAGGAGATTATATTTTGGATCACGGCTTATCTAATCCTTCGCTGCCCTGTGTGTGGTCACGGGTATTTGGTCACCCGCGGCATTCGCCAGTCATGCCCCTTCCCTTGTTTGTCGAAAGGATTTCGAATGAGTTGGCCCGTATCATCATAGAACGGTGCTGTTTGTGGTGTGCGAGATCCGTAGACGTCCCGGATTCTCGGAGGCTACCACCCTCGGAGCCCCTGAGGTACTTTTGTTTGCCTACAGGCATTGCAGCTGGAGAAGTTTGATCTATTCATCAGCGTCAGTGAGTTCTTGGAACTCGTGGAGACAAGTAGGGCGGTTTTCTACAGGTATGAGATGTTTTTTTTAACTATAATGACGATCGTGGATCGCTGTGCACCTCTCATGATCATTTCTAATTTTGAATTAGTAAGATTATTGGTTTTCATTTTCTATTTATTAACTGAAGGTTTCTAAATTATCATAATTAGTCTTGATAACATATATTCAAGTTACTAAGTTAAGTTTTGAATGTAAGTTAGTTTGTATGCCTTAGGTAGGAATAATATTAAGTTTCCCCATTTATTTTCTCTTGCTTCCTTCTGCCTAACTTATTTTCTTAGGTTAGTTTTATCTGGCCAGTTATTTGGAAGGTACCTACTTGAAGTCATATTTAAAAATATCCTATTTCTTGGTTTAGGGTTTAGTTTAGTTATAGGTGATCTTTTAAAGATCTTAAGGTTGGTTTTTCCCTTGATATATATATCCATTTTGATTATTATTTTTGCCAACAAT
The DNA here is from genome assembly GCF_015104395.2 of Macrobrachium nipponense. Taxonomy (NCBI): domain Eukaryota; kingdom Metazoa; phylum Arthropoda; class Malacostraca; order Decapoda; family Palaemonidae; genus Macrobrachium; species Macrobrachium nipponense. Next base: position 46,602,487 of record NC_087216.1, on the reverse strand, counting down.
TACCTTTTTTCCTTGTGTAAATAAATATTGTAACTTTTATTGAGGTGTTTGTTCTTTTGTTCCTAAGTTGCTGTGTTACATTTTTACTGACCGCAAATTCTGAGTAGAGGCAAAAACCCTTGAAATTACGGCCGTAAATAAGGTCGTAGCAATCAGTATCACCACCGTTATCAATATCACTGTTATTTACCGTACCAACATTATTATTACTGCCAATATTTCCACCAGTATCACTAATATCACCATTATAACCACCATTATCACCTCCGTGATCACTGATATCACCATTAGCACCGCCTGTGTTCACCAATATACCCGTTAACACCGCCGTGATCACCAAATCACCATTAACACCACCGTGATCACCAATATACCCGTTAACACCGCCGTGATCACCAAATCACCATTAACACTGCCGTGATCACCAAATCACCATTAACACTGCCGTGATCACCAAATCACCATTAACACCGCCGTGATCACCAAATCACCATTAACACTGCCGTGATCACCAAATCACCATTAACACCACGCCGTGAGTCACCAAATACCAATTGAACCCATGCCAAGTTGATAAATATACCCAATTAACACTGCTGTTAATAACCCACGGTTAACCCCATTAATTAACACCACTGTGATCACCAATTTACCCATTAACACTGCCGTGATCAGCAATATCACCATTAACACCGCCATGATCGCCAATATCTCCATTAACACTACCGTGATCAATATATCTGTCAACACCGCCATGATCACCAATATCTCCATTAACACTACCGTGATCAATATATCTGTCAACACCGCCATGATCACCAATATCTCCATTAACACTACCGTGATCAATATATCTGTCAACACCGCCATGATCACCAATATCCCCGTTAATACTGCCGTGATCATCAATATTATCATCACCACTATCCCTCATATTAACCTCAGTAGCCACATTCATCCACATATGGAATAAAAACACCCAGTATCCTAACCGTTTTGCCACTAACACCTGTAAGGACTGATATCCTGTGTCTCCTATATGCAGGATGGCCCAGCAAAAGTCTGTTGCCCAAAGCAACCTCTTTTATCACCAATAATGGTTCTATCAGCACTCTATCACCCAGAGGAAAGCAAACTCTTATAAAACCAAAGGTATTCAATCTATAGGCTTGCACATCACACACTGCCTCCATTGAGGGTTTCAAAGGGTATTGGGAGAACATCGACTGATATGGATCATGGTCCATTAAATTAACTGACGCTCCTGTATCAATAAAAATGTCAATGGCACATACAAATCATCTGTACCCTTTTTGTTGATCAGCTTTCAAAAAATTTCGCCGATCTCTTTGTCCCTTTGAGTAACCTGCTTGGGAAATTCTCATATTGAAACTCAGATTTCTAGCATCCCTCCGTTTCTGAGACGGACAACACTGCCAAAAGTGATCTGCACTTTTTCATATTCCACAATATTTGACTTTACATATTTTCTTTGTGTGCCCTGGCTTATTATAATTGAAACTACGCAACTGTGCCCTCGATCCATAGATGTCCTCTTATATTCCACTTTTGCACACAATCAGAGAGAAGGAAAACTTAAATCCCTTTGTGTTGAATTCCTAGGACTGGTCCCATTAAAAAATGTACTATTCACTTTGGGACATTTTGACATGTGTTTCTAAACTTGAGAATAAATCAATTCCTCATCTGATGTAGGTTTAATCTTTTCATTAAAGCTATCTATAGTGGCGTCTGGGATGGGATGTCTTATAGAAGCCGGGAAAAATACAACAATTTGTGTAAGTTATTAAGGGAAATATTATTACCATTTACCCATGGGGAGTTTTTTAATTTCTGTATCCATTCTCCCACTGAGTCAAAAAACTAAGAGCTATACTCAACCATGGTCCTCTGACCTTTTCTAACCTTGTAGAAACCTCTTAAGTCTATCACATACCCCCTGTTCCTTTGTTCCATAGGCTGTCCTCAGAAATGCTTGTAGTTCGGTCCATGACCGGCATTTTGTGTACTGAAAACTACGGCATTGATGTTCCAAATGATCTTTGTCGAAATCCAACAAGACTTTTGCCTATGTGAAAGCCTCTGCATCACTTTAAATTCCCTTGGGATTTAAAAAGTTATTTGCTCCTTCAATAAAAATCTACACCTGCTGGAAAAGAATGCCTTCAACAATATCCCGAAAAGGACTTACTCCTGCTGCCACAGTCGTGACTTTATGTAACAAAATAGCATCACTAATCCCTGCTCCCACCACTTTGTCTCTCTTACAGAAACCCTTAATATTTAGGATTCGCCCTGAACTCAGCAACATCAGTAAAGTTTATCCAGTTTCCCTTACCAATCACCGACGCAAAAAATAATGTATCAATCACCAATAAAGAAAATGTTTCCAAAGTGAATGTTTCTCAATTCTATGGGAAGAAACCCACTCTTTCCCTTTGAAGGTCACGGTAAACAGCTAACCGAGATCTGGGTCATTGGCGCAGCGAAAGAAAATGGGAAGAAGAGAGAGGGGATGACCACGGGAATTATCTGTTCTTCTCTCTTTCGTTACCAACAACTTAGTTAAATACCGCTTTTTAAAAAATCAAATCACAACATTCCATATATACAAATGACTAAACCTCGTCTAATGAAAAGTAAAACGGGATAGATGGACAATCTCTCGAGGCGAGAGGGAGAAAAAAAAAAAAGTTCAAACTAAATCTCCTCTCTAAAATCTGTAGTTCGAACCCATTAATCTATACAATCACCATTTGCTATTTGCGAGAACTTCAGTCCTTTTTTTTTATCCTAAAATTTTTTCTCTTGTTATTGAAATATTCCTTTTTTATTTGTTTCTATATATATTGATAGATTCCTGTTTCTTATGTTTTTTTTCTATTTCCTTCTTTCATATATATATTTTTAAAATTATATTAGGGTTCTAGTTTTCAAAATTTTTTGTCTTACATTTTATTTTTACCTTCGTCATTTTATTCTCTCACATATTTACCTACAAGCTCGTTACTTTTTTTTTCTTCTTTTTACTGCTTGCTTCATTTGATCTTTTTATATCCACTAAGATAGTTTTTTTTCGACAGTCAATAAATGATATTTTTTCCCTTTCCCGTCATGAATTGTAATGGCAAAGTTACACTGATTTACGTTTACAAGTATTTTACTCTAAAAAGAAGCAGAACACTGTTTTTTGACGTCATTTGGGGAAAACATGCGTTTTTCCGTTCTTATGCAAGACGTTTATCCTTGAAAATGTGAAGAAATGAAACGGAAAAATCTAATGATTTTAGGGTGAAAATGGCTTAGAGAAAAGTGGATTTTTTTCTTGCAAATACTAAAACCTTTTTGTCTAATAAATGTGTTCTTTACAAGTAATACCTGCTTTAACCTTTAATTCCGTTTTGCGTATATTCATTTAATTTAATTTAATTCTGAAATTCACTGAACCATTTCTTCGTCTTAACTTGTTCCTAAATCTTTCTTTCCGTTAAATTGTAGTTGTTGATACATTACACTTATCTTTGTTGAATTTTTCTGATCAATTTACAATGATTGTAACGTAATTTTTTGCTGTATTCATATTGAATTTTACACCTAATCCCTTCTTATTTTTTATTCCCCATTTTTTGATTAATTTACGCTTGTTATAGTCATGTATATTTCCTTCTTTTCTACTACCTTAATATAAAGTAAATTTCAGTTGATGCCTGTTGTGATTAAAAACATTCTTTGTACACTTGAATTCAAAAGTAAAACCACAAATTCTCGTGGATACAGCTTAAAAATAGGCCTTCGTACTAAAAATATGATTTTAAATTAAAGCAAAATTAGAAGTAATTTTTCCCACTATTAAAGAAATAGACGATGCGTTTGTTTAGCTGAAAAATATTTAGCATTGATGAGACGAAAAAATACGCGAGTTTGGTGTAAAACTGGGAAGGAAGAAGACAGTTTTTGGGGAAATTTTATTCGGAGAAATGTTATCGTTGTCGATTACTATTTTTTCCTAAAAGGCGACAGGCAAGATAGATGGCCAGAACTCAATAACGTTTCGCTAGCTCCTATTTAAAAAAAAAAAAAAATTATGTACGTTCTTTCTTCATTGGTAATTATGTAATGATAACAGACTTTTTTGCATGTTGTTTCACATATTTAAGTTTTGCTCGAACGCTATTAATAACAGGTTAGGTAAGAACATTTCCCCCTAAAAAAAAACTTGTTCTCCCACTGAATATTGTAATTTGCTCTTGTTGGATGGCTAAGACACAGGCACGGACAAAAGTTGCAGAATAAAAGAATATGAAAGATGAACAGCATTGACGAGGTTATTAGAAATGTTAGAATAATATGTGAATACTTTATTATTTAACTACTCATATATGCGATTTTGGTGCGACGTATAAAAAAAAGGAAAAAGATAACTTAAAATTTGATTGCTTAACATCTCACAAAAATATCCTCTGTGAATTTTATACAAGAAATTTCCTCAAACAGATTCTTTGCAACGTCCCTCGGCCCCTAGCTGCAACTACTTTCATTTCTTTTACTGTACCTCCCTTTATATTATCTTTTTACCATCTTACTGTCCACCCTCTCCTAACAGTTGTTTCATAGTGCAACTAAAAGGTTTTCAAACTTTTTACTGTCAATTTCCGTTTCAGCGTTGAATGGCCTTAGTTGCCTCAGTGCTTGGCATAATGCCAAAAATCTATATAAATCAAATCAAAACAAATAGATTCCCTCAGGCGAAATGGACGCGATTAAATAAATCTGAAGCTCTCGTGAGACTCACACCAAGTACTGTTCAGAAGCTGAGGGATTTAAGTTGGTGTTAACAAACATTCGAAACTCACAACGTCATTATCGAGGCGGATTCGAACTGTCAGACCTTGTTCACAAACGGCGGTTGCATCCGCGCTTATTCCGCCGTGGTTTCCGCCTCGTGTGAACGGGGCCTTAGATCCTGTTCACGCACGTGGAAAGTCAATGACAGAACACAGGGGTGTTCACACACAACCGGGCGGACTTGTTAACTGCCACGGATTCCGCGCGGTTCGAGATACACGTGTTTATAAGGCCCCGTTCACAGGAGGCGGTTGCAACCGCGCGGATTTTGCCTCGTGCGAACGGCACTAATAAGTCTCTCTATGAGGACAACTTACTGGTTTACTTGGACTGGTTTTCTGGGCTTCTCGAGGTGTTCTCGTCCTCCTGTCCTCATTGGTTATTTCTAATGTTGGGGATTGTCTCAACTCCTGAATGCTATTTTCATTCCTTGAAATTCTTTTGGGGATAATCTGCTCCTCTTTTCTAAAATTTCTTGGCTTCATATTAATCTGGCATTATACATATTTTATTCCATAATTATAAAAGATATGTTCTTCATTTAATACAAGATATCCACAATAATAATAATGGTCTGAACATGTTTAGGAATACAATTAAAATACTCGAGATAGGCAAACTTACTGAGAAACTTACTAAAGATGTGAATATCCAAGCAATTGAAAAGACAATGATAATGATTACAGTAGGGTTAAGTATGAAATTAAAATACCTTTGATAAACAGATTTACTGGAAACATTATTGAAGCAATGCTTTTTTATCACCAACTATGAAAGAAGAAAAAGGGCAAAATTATGCTATTTCTAAAGACCGTAACTACGACAGTTGACTGGTAGGCAAGATATGTTTGGGGAGCAAGTTTTCTTACACAGGTCGTGGTTGAAAAAAGAATGTCAAACTTAGCATCATCTAAGTATATTATGTAAACCATAATATACTGACTGTCTCCTATTGGTTAAAGTTGTGTAAACACTACAAAAGACGAAAAGATTGATCCCTCTTTATGCACATCATAGCGCAACGATCTACAACTGGAAAAAGTTTGCTGCAGTCGCTTCGGCAATTTAGAAGGACCTGCGTTTGGGGGTAATGTATTACAAACATGCTGACGCTCAGTTAGACAGGCATATTCCAAATGAAATCTTCTTTCTTGCGATCTGATAATCCCCAGTCAAGTCGGTCGCAGCGCAATTTTAGCTTTCAATACCCCACTTGCTGCAGTGCGATTGGCAAAACAAAGTATTTTAGCGTTTCGTTTAAGAAAACACTATACTCAGAGCCTTGTTAATCCACACCTTTTCCAGTCTTAATTGAAAACCAATGGTATTTTACATTTATAGTTGGATTATTCAGATGGTCATCTAAGCGTCCCCGGATAAATATTATTTTTTCTTTTTTATTTCAAGAGCTTACTAGATTTTTTGAGAATTGATGAGTGGCACATTCTTCTGTATGTTTAGTTACTGAAATGCAGCCAAACATGCTTACGAAAATACGTGTTGTAGGTGCTTATTTATGGCCATGCATGCAGTGAATGCAATTGCACTTAGACGAGTATAAATTATTTCGTCAGTCAGTCTCTAGCATATAAAGATATTTGATTTACGAATTAATTGCATTTGAACCAGGGTCACCTGAATCTATTTCCTTCTTTGAAGACGGAAATTTTCTATTTAGTATGTTTTTTCCACTATGCACTTTCATCATATGTGAATCTGTTCTTCTCATAACCTTTATAATTATGTCACCGGAGCAGTTTTGTTCACTCTGTGGAAGAAGGCTTCGAGCTGGACCTCATCCTAATTAAATATGAATTCCGGGTCTCCTTGGATGGAGGAAGGAATGCCATAAATTAGCATTGAATAATAATCAAAGTTTGAAATCGCGATTCTGTAGTAAATTTCACTTGGAGGGTAGTAAAATTTTCCCAGGGTTAAAGGACTCGAATAGCAATGGAAAAGTTGAGACAGTGAATAGAGAATGGTTCTACTTAGACTGATTTTAATTTAATTTTTATTCTCAGAATTTCACTGGGAGTATTTAATTTCAAATTGTGTTTTTTCAGTTAATATTAGACAAATAAAATTCTATCTGTCAAAATGTAAAAAGCTTGGCTTATACAAACTGAAATAAATCATGCAAATAGAATATTACAAATAAATAAGATTCTAAATTAAATGTGATCACTTTCCAGCTGAATGAAAGTTTTCGAAAGAGAAAGAACGTTTTTTGTTGTTTTGTTAGATGACATTATACTTTTGTAATTTAGGTGTTGTTATTATTATTGTTGGTTAAATAAAGAAGGAAAAGAGTAAGTTAATCGACAAATAACGTTTCTCATCAAGAACAGTTAGAACTTTACTTAAAAATAGTACTGTCAAATTCACTCGTTCATTCACTCACTCTCATTTAAAATAATATAGTTTTATTTCCCACGTCGTGAGCAAATAAAGTTGGTGGGTGTATATTCAGATATTCATCTGTTGGCATAAATCTGATTCGTAACTCTGGAGTCTGTGACACATTAGTCCTGTAACGTGTGGCATGAAGTTTGCAATGCTCCATTGTATTAATATCCTCATGGGTAAAAATAAATA
>NC_087216.1:46580023-46585023 GCF_015104395.2 Macrobrachium nipponense | reverse complement strand
TATAGATAAATAGAAAATACTTATAAGTAAAAAAAAAAATTCATGGTGTACACAAATACAGATTCAAGTAATAAGATATAAAACATAATGATATTGGTAAATAATAGTGATCACGTGATATATACTGATACAGTTTTTCACTTCATCTCTTTAAGATACATATGCTACAGAAAATACTAATGTACTCTGATAATCGCATAGAATAAAGATTAACATGATAAAAATCATATTTTAACTGATAAAAATTTCGTATATGAATTGATAAAAATAATTAAGTTTATGCTGATTGATTCGTTGATTTTTATGCTAACTGTTATATATCTGCAGTTATTGGTAAGATAAAAGGTAACAGATTGATTATAGGCTACCTGATTGATTTATACATATGTATATGGATTCATATAATTATGATTAATATATGTGCACTTTAAATAGATTCCTATTGCGTACACACAAAGATATATTTCGACTCTGTTATTTATGATCATTTTTATATAGATTCCTAGTGCGTACACGCAAAAATATATTTCGATTCTGTTATTTATGATCATTTATATATAGGATACATGATACTTTATATATATAGGATACAGGATACATGACCGAGGTTATACTACTACACATTTAACTAGCGTTCGAACAACTTTTCGTCCATTACACAGTTCCAGACAACCACCTATAGCCAAATGAAATGGCCAATTCCAAATGGTTAAAACAAGGGGAAAATTGCCTGGCGGGGGTCCAACGTTCTATTTCGGCCTCATACTTGTTCTCTGCATCCTAAGCCACACAATTACATTCGCGATGAATAAAATCACCCCCAGCACGAGTCCTTCGCCAGCAATGTAGAGTTGAATATCCTTCTGGTTGTAATTGTCGGAAGTATGTCCCTTTTGTAGTCGATTTCCCGACGCCGCCGGTAGCAGTTCCGCATTAAAACGAGATTAATGACGGGATACGGTGTCGGTCGAAGAAGTCCATGATGGTGCTTATTCCTTTCACATTGTAGGCGGTTGTTACTCGACTGCTGTCGTCCGCAGCGACGAACGATTTTTTGAAGTTGCTATGTGAAACTCTCGTACTGCAGGATACTGTAACCAGGTTCCATTAATCAGCCTGCAAGTGAAATTATACTTGTCACAAGGGCAAAGTAAATTCAGAACATAAAATACGAGAGGGAGAGAGCCATTAAGACCAGACTTAACCCACATGAATTCGCTGATATTTTATGGAATTCAAAAGAGAGCTGTACAAACTTTTTTATCCATGGCATTAATAATGAGTGAACCTATCCAGGTCTATGAGGACTGTATAAATATCCATAATTATAAAAAATAAACATATCAATACGAATCCCAAAGAAAATTCGATATTACTGGTAGTAAGTTACTAGACAAAGAAGGGGAAAACGGAGCTATTTGTAAGATTGCCAGGCAACATAAAAGTCAAAGAGAATATTAATCATGATTCTGTATTTCTCTATGCTAACTGAAATTAAGCTGTGATACAATCCGATCCTATGTGCCCCTAACAAAGGTTCCATATTCAAATTTCTCACGCGCATCCACTGAGGTTAATTTTTAAAACTTTATTAATAGGCTAGAGATGCAACGAAAGAACCCACCATGTAACTAATTTCTATATAAACTTTGGGTTTTTCAAGAAAATGTGACATTTTCCCATGAATGTGATTTACTTGAATTGTCGTAGACTAATGTTGCAAGTAAATTTTTCATATACATGACTTGATACTTCTAACTGTCTATGAGGTTCAGAAAAAATTAATTCATTTTGTTGTTATAGAAATTCTATTTGCTTATTTTGTTTATTAATTTTAAAACGATTGCGAGTTGTATTGCACACACAGATAAGAATAGGTTATGGCTATGTCATGTCATCGTGACTTATGAACCACATGTGAAGTTCATGAGCGAAGCATTCCTCTCTCCAGTCAACCTGCTTTGCAAGCGTGAGACGACACACACAGATGAAGCCTGTGCAAGCAGATATTTGAGGTATAAAGGAAACAATGCTGATACGGCAAACGCGACAGACCTTCTAGAACTGATGACGTCGTCACCAGCTTAAGAGTTATGTTACTTGCTGTAAGAGATACGACTTTAGTATTTTTAAATTATATTTTTTTGTTTTAATTCTCCAACCACATGAGAAGAATGTCTGAAAAAAAAACAGTACCAAAATTGAACAATATATTAGTTTCATGTTGGTAATCTGCATGATTGTAAATAAATTTAATACTGTTAAATTAGATATTCTTTATTCAAACTAATGAAAAGGGTTTCCATACAAATTTTTATAATAACTATTTGCCCTGTATAAGATTGTTCGCATGATATACATTTTCACTTCTAGACTTCCTGACTTTAAAATCTCTTTTATTTTATTTTGTTTTATTTTTTTTTTTTTTTTCATTGACTACGAATATAAATCACCGGGACAGACGATATGTCAGTAGGTTTTGATATGTTTTTGAACTTTTAGCTTATTTGTCATTACTAAAGCATTAAGTTAGAGTTCAAATCTTTACGGCATATATATTTTGGGTATTTTATTAAAACTATGGTTTACGTTTTGCCTTATTTGATTTTATCGTGATTCCTTTTTTGTTTGTTATAATTTGTAACCCTTCCGACTTCTTACGGAGTGTATTATATCGACTCCACTTGTATCCATATTTATTTTTATTTTTTTATATTTATTTATTTATATATTTTTTTATATATATTTGATAAATTAATGGTTGGCTTGAATATGTGGAAAAGTGTTCTAGCGGCGTACCGTATAAGGCTACTTGCGGTATCAATACTATAGATACAAGATATGAATGATAAAGGTATTTAAAACCGCAAGAGCCGCTATAATCCAGTTTGGATCCAATATCACGAGTTGTAACTCGTAAGACATTGACACTTTCTTATTTATCTCTTATTCTACCAAACCGATTGACTCTGGGTGATAAAATATGGTATTGGTTTCCATAATGGAAAGGAATTCACACAACGAGTTAAGGAGATTATTATTGATTTACGCCACCCGAGTCAGATTATCATGTGTTGAATTCCATGTTTACTGATTTAGCACTCATAAATATTCCTAGCGCACTCAATTGCGGTGTTTGCTTTTAGTGCTATTAATTCTATATAACGTGTCAAGGAACTATTAACGATAAGAAGTGTTTATTTCCTCTGTCAGACTCGTAACTCTGTTAATAATTCTACGTATATTCTTTCAAGGATTGATTTTGGCGACACGGATAAGGCCCCTAAACTGACAGGTGTCTTAGTGTGTCCCTTGTTTTCATGACACGTGTTACAATCAGTTATGTGCTTTTTATCTCGTAAGCATTCGTTAGGCCAGTAAAATAGTGATTTGGCTTTCTGTGACATAATAGGGAACCCTGGATGACGGAATGTAACCAGTTTAGGACGATTGGTATGAAAGAGATTATTACTACTACCTGGTCGTTAGTCACCTGCTGTGTTCTTCGGGTTTTCCTCGTCACGGACCTACATATAATATTACATTTGATTACATAAATTCTGATACACATACTTTAAATATACTTTTGCTTAGGGTTTCCATTCGAAGTGTTATTGTTTTGCTTATTGCTGCTGACCCTGTTTCTGTTCGAAGTGTTTATGTTTTGCTTATCGCTGTTGACTCTTGCTTTGTTCAGTTTGTAACAGTTCTGCGCTCCAACCCAGATTTATTTCAATGCTCGCGTCTCTTCGGGTTGGGTTAAGGATTTTCTTGTTTAGATACGGTTTTAACAATAGGCACGGATGTTTCTATATCTTTTGATCCAATTAATGGTTCTTTGCAGTATGGTGCGGGATTGCGGGATAATGCGTCAGCTATGATATTTGCTTTCCCAGGTAGATATCTTAACTTGGCTCCAAAACCTGAATGATCATATGTCACTGAATTTCTTTGGGGCTGTGATTAGAGCCTTTGAAAAACTCAAAACTCGGTAAGTGACTTATGGTCAGTAAGGACTTTAATAGGATAGCCGTAGATTATGAACTTAAAATGTACTAGTGAGTTAACGATTACTAGTCGCCTTCTTGCCTATTACTGCATATTTACTTTCAGAGGGCTTTAGTTTACGTGAATAAATAGCTATAGGAAGAACTGTTTATCATATTACTGAAGTAGTACCCTCTTACCCCCTTGGTCCTGAGGCATCTGTTGCTATAAAAAAAAAATTCCTTATTTAAATCAGGGATTTTTAAGTTAGGTGAGCTGCATTATTCCGCTTTTAAGATATCGAACGCCTGTTGATGCTTTTTAGACCATAGTAAATCTACGCTCTTCTTCGTAAGATCTGTTAAAGGAGCTGTCATGATTGAAGAGTTACACATTTACATACGATTGTAATACCCACTACAGCGCAAAAGTGCTGTATCCCCTTTTTACGTTAATAGGTACCGGAAGTTATGAATAGCCGACACCTTACTATGGACTACTTTAAGACCTTGACTAGAAACATAAAACCTAGATAAACATGTTCGGTTTTTAAAAAACTCACGTTTAGATATTTTACTCTGAGATTATTTGTCTTTGTCTCTGTAGCACTAGCTCTAGTTTATGTGAATGTACTTCTAAGGTATTAGAAAAGATTACAAGATTAACCATATAGGCATGTAGGTTATCCCCTAAAAGTCTCCAAACACTATATTGTAATTGGGGTGCAACGTAAGCCGGAGGCATACGTAAAAATTGATAATGTCCCCTGAGTGTGTTGAAAACGGTGTATGAGGTACAATCACTTAGGTAAGTTGATCTGGTAAAAGCCTTTAAGTAAGTCCAAGCTGGTGTGAAAAATTGTATTCTAACCTAACAGAGATAAGATGTCGTCGGTTCATGGCACTGGAAACGATCGGGAGTCGGTTTCCTCCTTGTTAAGCGACAGAAATTCTACGCAGATACGCCAAGTCCGATCTTTTATGGCATGACGTTTGAGGGAAAAAATTATATGA
>NC_087216.1:46570023-46575023 GCF_015104395.2 Macrobrachium nipponense | reverse complement strand
AGATTATATATATATATATATATATGTCACTATCGTCCACAGGAGAAAAGAGAATAAAGACTCTAGTAGTTCGATAATTTCGCCTTCCACCAGGCCTCTTCAAGAGCTTTATTTTAACTAAACAGAATGAGCATTACAAGAATTCATAAACACTTTCCCACTGGGAAAAAAAATATCATAATTGTCAAAGTAAAAATTAGGTTGTTTAAATCATAAACAAATTGTCAAACCAGCAATTCAAACAGGTTAAAAGAGAGAACTATTCAACGATTTGGTGAATGGTCATTTAAACTTTTCTCTGAATTTGTACTGTTGGGAAACAATATGAAGGAATAACGGGTCCAATTTATATATGCCCTGACTTATATTAAAGTTATTTTGTTTGCTAAAACATATGCAAGCTGCTTTTAACAAACTTTCTTGCAATCATATCTTTTTTCTTTGAATAATGTCTCTGTTTTGTTCCAAAGCAGGATAGGACAGCCACAATTTTGTACATGTAAGTTCACAGCATTGTTTGGAGAATTTGTTGCTTACACAATATCGATGCTGGGAAATTCTCTTATCGATTATCTTTACCTGTTTGTCCCAGGTAGAATTTGCCACATTCACAAGGTATTTTGTAAACCACGCCTTCTTCTTGTTGGGGCTGTTGCAAATACTGTCTTTCCTACTGTGTTGGAGTAAGGAAATACTACTTTAACAAGTTTAATAATCTCAAAGGATAAACAATATCACTGAATGAAGGGTGGAATGGGAGAACCAAAGTACTACTCATATCGTATTCCTTTTGGTGGTTGTTCTATAATAAGTTTGTTTAGCTAAGAATAAACATTCCTCTATTTCCCTGATCGAAAAGTTGTTTTTCATGCCAATTCTCGTTATAATACTAATCTCCTCGTATAAATATTCAGGGCTAACTAGTCTAAGTGCTCTTAAAAAGTGACATCTCAAAGCCATGTACTTTACGTTGCGTGTATGGGTCGATTTTGCATTGATCATTAGGTTATTGTTTGTAGCTTTTCTGTGAATTTGAATTTTAGGCCATTATCTGTTCTTATTATTTTAGTATCTAAAAAATTAATAGAGTTATTTGCTTCTTTTTCCATGGTTAATTTTATTGATGGTACTAAGGAATTAAGATCAGAGAGAAATTCATCAGTGTTGTAGTTTACATTCCAAACAGTAAAAGTGTCATCCACGTATCTACCCAATAAACATCATCTGGTAATATGCTGTTGGCAATACGAGTTTCATAGAATTCCATGTATATGTTAGGCAACACAGGAGACAAACAGTTGCCCATTTGCATTCCAAATTTCTGCTTATAATAGCTATTTATTAAAACAAAACTTGTATCTTTTACACAAAGTCTAATTAATTTCAAAATGTCTGAAACAGGTATGGAAAAAACATATCTATTTAGTTCCATATTTAAAAATTCAAGCAGATCTAAAACTGGTACACAGGTAAATAAACTTTTTACATCAAACTAATCATGTGACAATTTTGGTTAATTTGTACATTTTGAACTACATTAACAAATTCAACGAATTAGAAATGTGGGAGTTAGATATAGTTTCCTACAAGTGATTTTAACAAATTTACGAGGAAACTTAGAAAGAAGGTATTGTACACTTCCTATTGTGCTGATGATGGGTCGCATGGGAAACATCTTTGTGGGTCTTTACTGTTCCGATAAGTAAGGTAGTTTAGCATTGGAATGCTTGAACTTGCTGATGAGGTGTTGGTTATTTCCAAGAATATTCTGAGGTTCCTGTGAAATTCTGCGTTGACTCTTTCTACGGGATTGTAGTTAGTTTTTCGTAGGTGTCTTTGGTCGTTCAATAGGTTGTTCATTTTCTCCACATAAGTATGCTTGTCTAAGATGACTATGGTGTTCGCCTTATCTGCTCTGGTAATATGCAGTTCGTTATCGCCTTTGACATTTTTCAGAGCTGTATTCAAACGTTTTGGACAAAAACAGCAATCAACATGTTTAATATAAGTACTGTACACTATTCCCTTGGCTAAAATTAGTCTGTCGTTGTTTTCGTGTTGGTGATTATGGTTTTCCTTTTCTTCAAAGGTCTTCTGTATTTTAAGTATGTCTGGTTTCTTTGAAGGATTATTAAATTTCATTCCTAATTCGAGTGCTGTTCTCTCGTTATTGGAGAGGATTTTAGATGAAAGATTAAGTACATTATTGCTTTGTCCGTAATTATTCCATGGGGAACGTGAAATAAGGTTTGATAATTTTCTAGTGTGGAGATTTCTTACCTTCTGTATTTCCCTCCTTAGGTGATTATATGCCCAAGTAAAAATATTATGTACAAAGTTTTGTGGTACGCTTCTTAGCAATTCAGTTTTAATGCGATTGGTTTTTCTGAAACATTGCCTGGTTTCTATTTTAGCGTTATCAATGTGTAATTTCAGTATTTCATTTTCCAAGTTTCCAAAACTGTTTCCATTTAAATTTCGGTGGCACTTTGTAACTAGAGAATTCGGGACAACACATTCTTCGCGGCAACTTCTTAAAAACTTGAACTGCATTTTCTTCCTGTGAGCACATAGTAAAGATTTCTTGTAGTTAAACACTAACTGACGTAATTCAGGGTGAAGATTAAGGAAGGCTTGAAGACTACGCGTGGACATCTTCTATATATATAATCTTCATAACACGAAGATGAGATATGTCAATATCGTCCACAGGAGAAAAGAGAATAAAAGACTCTAGTAGTTCGATAATTTCGCCTTCCACCAGGCCTCTTCAAGAGCTTTATTTTAACTAAACAGAATGAGCATTACAAGAATTCATAACACTTTCCCACGGGAAAAAAAAAATATAAAAAAAAAATCAATTGTCAAAGTAAAAAATTAGGTTGTTTAAATCATAAACAAATTGTCAAACCAGCAATTCAAACAGGTTAAAAGAGAGAACTATTCAACGATTTGGTGAATGGTCATTTAAACTTTTCTCTGAATTTGTACTGTTGGGAAACAATATGAAGGAATAAAGGGTCCAATTTATATATGCCCTGACTTATATTAAAGTTATTTTGTTTGCTAAAACATATGCAAGCTGCTTCTAACAAAAAATTTCTTGCAATCATATCTTTTTCTTTGAACCATCAATAAAATTCACCATGGAAAAAGAAGTAAATAACTTTGTGTAATAGATACATGTTTTGTTTTTAATAATAGCTATTATAAGCAGAAAATTTGGAATGCAAATGGGCACTGTTTGTCTCCTGTGTTGTCTAACATATACATGGAATTCTATGAACTCGTATTGCCAACAGCATATTACCAGATGATGTTATTGGGTTAGATACGTGGATGACACTTTTTACTTGTTTGGAATGTAAACCACAAACACTGATGAATTTTTCTCTCTGATCTTAATTCCTTAGTACCATCAATAAAATTCACCATGGAGAAAGAAGCAAATAACTCTATTAATTTTTTAGATACTAAAATAATAAGAACAGATAATGGCCTAAAATTCAAAATTCACAGAAAAGCTACAAATAATAACCTAATGATCAATGCAAAATCGACCCATACACGCAACGTAAAGTACATGGCTTTGAGATGTCACTTTTTAAGAGCACTTAGACTAGTTAGCCCTGAATATTTAGACGAGGAGATTAGTATTATAACGAGAATTGGCATGAAAAAAACAAAACTTTTCGATCAGGAAAATAAGAGGGAATGTTTATTCTTAGCTAAACAAACTTATTATAGAACAACCACCAAAAAGGAATACGATATGAAGTAGTACTTTGGTTCTCCCATTCCACCCTTCATTCAGTGATATTGTTTATCCTTTGAGATTATTAAACTTTAAAGTAGTAGTATTTTCTTACTCCAACACAGTAGGAAAGACAGTTATTTGCAACAGCCCCAAAACAAGAAGAAGGCGTGGTTTACAAAATACCTTGTGAATGTGGCAAATTCTACCTGGACAAACAGGTAAAGATATCGATAAGAGAATTTCCCAGCATCGATATTGTGTAAGAACAAAATTCTCCAAACAATGCTGTGAACTTACATGTAAAACAAAATTGTGGCTGTCCTATCCTTTGGAAACAAAACAGAGAAATTATTCAAAGAAAAAGATATGATTGCAAGAAATTTGTTAGAAGCAGCTTGCATATGTTTTAGCAAACAAAATAACTTTAAATATAAGTCAGGGCATATATAAATTGGACCCTTTATTCCTTCATATTGTTTCCCAACAGTACAAATTCAGAGAAAAGTTTAAATGACCATCACCAAATCGTTGAATAGTTCTCTCTTTTAACCTGTTTGAATTGCTGGTTTGACAATTTGTTTATGATTTAAACAACCTAATTTTTACTTTGACAATTATGATATTTTTTTTCCCAGTGGGAAAGTGTTTATGAATTCTTTGTACTGCTCATTCTGTTTAGTTAAAATAAAGCTCTTTAAGAGGCCTGGTGGAAGGCGAAATTATCGAACTACTAGAGTCTTTTATTCTCTTTTCTCCGTGGACGATATTGACATATCTCATCTTCGTGTTATGAAGATTATATATATAGAAGATGTCCACGCGTAGTCTTCAAGCCTTCCTTAATCTTCACCCTGAATTACGTCAGTTAGGTTTGTTAAACTACAAGAAATTCTTTACTATGTGCTCACAGGAAGAAAATGCAGTTCAAGTTTTAAGAAGTTGCCGCGAAGAATGTGTTGTCCCGAATTCTCTAGTTACAAAGTGCCACCGAAATTTAAAATGGAAACAGTTTTGGAAACTTGGAAAATGAAATACTGAAATTACACATTGATAACGCTAAAATAGAAACCAGGCAATGTTTCAGAAAAACCAATCGCATTAAAACTGAATTGCTAAGAGCGTACCACAAAACTTTGTACATAATATTTTACTTGGGCATATAATCACCATAAGGAGGGAAATACAGAAGGTAAGAAATCTCCACACTAGAAATTATCAAACCTTATTTCACGTTCCCCATGGA
>NC_087216.1:46552523-46565023 GCF_015104395.2 Macrobrachium nipponense | reverse complement strand
TGTCCGGCAATCTAGCAAGAGCTTTGAAGTAAGATTAAAACAACATAAATATTCTGTCAAAACTCGGCAAACATCTAATGCAATATCCACTCATTTAAGTGATAACAACCACCGGATAAATTGGATTGGTAGCTCAGTAATTGCAAGATCAAAAGATGTCTTATCACAAAATCTTTTAGAATCTGCCATTATACTACCTACTTCCCATTGTAATTTTAAGATTAGTCAGGGCCTGTTTCATTTAGAACCTTGTATTTGTAGCATGTTTAAGACTGGAGTCTTACCCTTATGACGGTTGTCGCAGCAGGCAAAGTAGGAGCCTCCCCTACATTTGGTTCTACCATTACGACAGCTGTCACAGCAGCCAAAGTAGCTGTTTGCCTGTAGCTCTTAGGGCTACCACTATTTCTACACCTGACGGCATTTCTGGCATTTCCTTAGAGTCAGTACCTCCATCACCTCCTAGGACTGGTGCTGCCAGATCCTGGAGGAACCAGAAGAAGAAGAAGAAGGGACACGAGAAAAGCCACTAACCTAAGAGCCACAGACTCTCCTTGGCTCTTGTGCCCTAAGCACAGTGCGCATTCCATTGCAGAGTGATCCTGGCACCTACCCAGAGAAGTTTGATCTCTGCTCAGTAGACTAACCTATAACTCCTAGGAACTTGTGCTACTAATTTTATACTCACCTTATCCAATTTTAATCCTGGTACTCTCCTAATCACTCATCACTATCACACATCATTCATTCATACCATGAGCATATTAACCCTTCAGGTTACTCAGTTTCCGATATTGCGTACTATATCACAAAATGATCGTGAAATCTTTAATCATGTGCATAGAAAAGGTTAAGCTATTTAATTTAGTACCAGAGTAGTAGTAGAATTTAAGAACTTTCATTTATCATTACCTAGGGATAGAGTTAGCCTGTTGTCAAAGATGACTGGTAGATACCTCCTTTTAAACTAGGCCATCATAGCAAATAAGTTAGTGAATGTAGCATCTCCTACTATAAGTTAGGTAGGCCATTCTAGTTAGCTGCATGACAAAAACCACACACCCCTTTCAAGGGAAGGGACCTGTCTAGTCGAGGCAAATCACTGATTTAGCCAAGGCCATCATGCCTGAAAGGGAGTGAATGCCTTCTTAAAGTGGGGAGCTTTTACATATTTATCCTCGCCTCTCTCAGCCAGTGTCCAGTATTTTTCCAAACCAAGGCATGAGATAGCCATTGTTGTCCCTACATCGTATGATTTGGGGGTTCAGGGAAATTGTTAGGAAATAATGAATGCAGATCATGGAGGTAAAGGGCTCCTTGTCTGAACCCTTACTCCCTTAGGTAGCCTCAGCTTTAAGCCTTCTCCCACGATAAGCTTGTACTGTTGATAGTTTCTTCCAAGACTGACCTCTGCCCAAGACCGCCATCTGAACCTTGGGTGGCCTGAACCAACTCACTCCTCTGCCTAGCACTGATCAAGACAGTCTTGTCTCCCAAAATACAATTTGGTGCCTTTGTTCTACCGCCGCACACGCTGGCTAGCTACGGAAGTCTGTATCGGTTCCAATGGATGCACACAGACAATAAAGTACGTTCTGAAGTTGCAATTAATGTCAGTGTCTTTCCTATCCACCAAAATCTCTCACTGTTTTCCAATATTCAAATTTCCATTTCTCATTAACAAAATACTTTTTGTTTCCACCTAGCATACACGTTTTTCCCCTTGTGACTTATTCGAAGATACATGAAGATATTCAAATAAGAATTAGAATTCTCCCACCATTATTCGCAGTGTGATTTTATTTACTTTAAATGTAATTTATCAAAGCATCTGTTTGAACTTTACACGGGTCATACCAACAGTCCAATTTGGAGTTGCATTGTAAATTTTTTTGAATAAATGAATGATCTCAATGTAATCTGACTGGTTTTGCAAGGCAACCATCCACTTTTTTTTAATAGATTAAGGTAACAAAGGTAAATCCAAGCTCATTTCCCTTTTATCCATTTATGTTTGGGAGTTGGTATAAGCCCTTCTAGCTCTGCCATTTCATAATTCAATCTTATTTTCTTCATCATTCAATCGACCCCACACACACACACACACACACACACACACACACACACACACACATATATATATATATATATATATATATATATATATATATATATATATATATATATATATATATATATATATATATTCTTCATATATAATTATATAAATATACTATATATACATATATCTATATATATAATATATAATATATATATATATCTAGATCTATATATAATATATATATATATATGTTATCATATATATATAATATATATATATATATATATATATATATATTAATATATATATATATAATATTATATTATATTCATTATTTAATATAATATATATATATATATATATAGACATATATTTATATATATATATATTATATATATATATATATATATATAATATAATATATCTATATATATATATATATATATTTATATAATATATACTATATATAATATATATATATATATATATATATATATATATATATAATATATATATATATATATATATATTATATGATACAAAAAGGGATAGCGTAACCCAACACTCACCCGGACGCTATGTGTGTGGGTAAACCAAGTTGATCGCTTACCCAGTATATTTTCTAAAAACATTGAATCTGAAGAAGAAATAAATACAGTCTGTAACCTTCTCAAAGTTGGCTTTAAACCAAGGCAAGTCAAGTTTAAGTGAGACAGCTATAACGTTTCGTGCCAAATAAATGGATATAAATTTATCTCGGCTTATACAGCGTATATCTGTCTTTAAGTCGAATGCACTACTCTATTTTCGCAATGTGGCTATCCCGACAATTTTTATTGTAGTGTCTAAATTTTTCTCACTAATTAAATCACTAAGTGAAACACAAAAAAGAATGTGGAGAGAGTCTGAATGGAACGGTTTGATACTGAACCTCCACTTCGCAATAAAGAAAAACCACATATGAACGCTACCGTGTTTTTTGTTTTTTATCGGAACTGTAAAAGTTATCTCATATTCATGAACCTGAAGTTTATTGGCCGTTATGTTAGATACTTCAAGGAATCTCACCCATAAAACACTTCAATAAATGAGGGACGTAAGACGTTCGATAGGAACGTCATAGCTCAAGTATATTGTTGACCCAGCTCGCATTTAAAATTTATGGTCCATCTAGGCTTTCTGAATATGGCCGAGTTCCGGTGGTTCAGGAAAACAAATAGTTTAATCACATGATGTAATTGAAAAACATTTCCCATTGCGATATTGAAGGTATTATATACATATCAATAAATTTATGGAACTCTAGACAGCATATTCTTCAAGATTTGCAATGCCTTTATTTCTAATCGAAAGTCTTGCTTGGATTCGTGAGCTCAATTACAACCTTTGCATGACCTGTTCCTAGTATTTATATAAAGTCACGGTAAAAACAATCCTCTAGAGATAAATATTAAAAAAAAGAGGAAAGGTAGAACCCTAAAAGTATTAAGGTCAAAATAGTAAATGTGCCTTGAAAGTAAACACAGACTTTGGTGAACGTACTCAGCTACCCCCAACAATACTACCAAGGGTATGCCTTCATTCTTTTTTCAAGTTTGCACTCTCACTTACGAAGAAATATCTTAACCCTGATTAATTCAAATCTAGAAACCCAGCCTAATGGTCATGTTAAACTACTTAGCAAAAGTAATGATGAATAATCTCTACAGCCTTTATTGGAGAGGTATGTTGGCTGGATATCGCTATAAAATTACCCTATATTTGATAAGATTAATTAATATATCTGTCCTAGCTAATTACCGACTTACTCATTTTGTTCAACTCCAGCAAATGTTGTTGAAATGGAATTAAAAAGTCAAAGATACCAATGAACAAAATTATAAGAGGAATGCGTACCAATAAGTATTGCAAGTTTTCTCAGCATAACTGTATTCCTAATAGGTCATATTTATACTTTCAAAGATAAATAGATAGATAGATAGATAGAGAGCAGAGGGGCTCTCTTTTAAATAATGATTTTATGAAAAAGCTGTGGAAAATCTTTTATGATTTGCCCTAATTATCATAATTACTTGATTTTGCTTGGAAAGGAATATCAGACACGCTCTAAGCCTCTCCAGATCTTATCAGATTGCAATGAATTCATTGGTTTTATTATGACAAGATTTCTAACAAGTTTGCAACATAATTAGTCACTTTTATGAATGCATTTCTAGTAGCTAATTAACATAAAATTTCATATGAGAACCAACTGGTGATTGGTGAACCGTAGAGTTTTAATAAAACTGTATATTAGACAGAAAACTAAACTTGCCCATGCAGTAATATGATCAATGCCAATTTATTATCTATCATTATTTTTCACTTAATTTTACATATATATTTTTCTTAATATTTAACTCCACAATTATAAAGAGTAACATTGTATTTAAAAATGCAATATTTCAATCATTCTTTTTCCTAACTGAATCTAACTGCAAAATGAAAGAATTTATATATAAATGGGTAAATAAAACTCGAATGCAGTAGAAAATACACATATCAAAATCTATGTAAAATATCATCGTGTGTAATTTTAGGTTAAGGCCTGCCTACAAAAGTATCACTAGATATGGCACGATGTCAAAATACGGAAATGCGAACATAAGTTAATGATTACACAATTCCACAGAAAATGTTCAGATAATTTTATTTCACATTTCTCTTTCTTTTAAGCAAAAATATAGAAAACAAGTTTGATAAAATTAATGAAAAAAATTAATAGAAATGAACATGACATGTGCAGTATAAACATTCCACAAAAGAGGGAATTTCATTAATTATTCAAATATAAGAGAAATTATATTATATACCCAGATTTAGAGGGAAGGTAATATATATATGAAGTTCTCCAAAATAGAATTCTCCTGCTTCCTTAATATGTGCAGAAATAATAAATAAATATATTGCGTTTCCTGTTCCTCTAACCTCTTTGTTTTTAGATATATGACAATAATAGGTAAATGAATGACTATCAACTTGCACATTAAATAGTGACTATATATAAGGGATACTTAAAGAGCTATGTCCTTTTATATACGATGTTTTTCGTAAAATAAAAGACTTAGGGCTACATCATCGACCTACTCAAAAACAGCATATATCTGATTGGAATTTAAAAACAACATTCAGATCGTAGCTGCATGCTATTAAATTTGGCCTGTGGTTTGTATTTCACACAGGGAAAAGTTTTCGAAACCTATCACTAACGATATGGATGAATTAGGTCATGAAAAGGCTCATGCACTTCCGATGTTTAATGGGCTCAGAAATGTTCTATTCTGGTTCATGTCAAACTAAATCATTCATACGATTAGAAAAGAAGAGAATTGTTATTTCTTACGAGGCACAAAGTTTGCTTAATCTCCCCAATGTAGGAATCTTAGAGGAGCTTATTTAGGTCATCGTTAAGGAGAACTAGATTCACTATGCAGACGGTCAAAACTAATCTGCGGGGTACAGTTCAACATTTGAGCATGAATAGTAATGTAGGCTGTGAGCTTATCTTATGCAAATGTGTAAGGTCAGCATTATGCAAGGCCTTAGAGTGCACAACCATTGTGTTTATGGAGGGGAATAATTGACAGCCTTTCCCTCAATGCAGCTACGTTTTACCTATAACTGTTGCCGCTTTGGTTTCTAGAATTAAATGGAAAAGGAAACGATGGAATATCTATAATATTGCATTCTTTTGGTGACCATAAAGAATGTAAATGAATAATTAGTTATTTAAGGGTAAGAAATAACTATCTTCGTCATACTAAAACCAATTTTAGAATGCATATATTTTGTTTAGAAAGGTGAGTAGTAAATTACCTATGAACAGGATTCACTAGAAACACTGACAATTTTACCTTAAATAAGAAGTCGTGCAAGTACAATTGGATCCTGTTACGGTTCCAAGAATAGTTGCAGGTCCTTTCAATCTCTAAACAATAAAGATTCGACGCCAGTAATTGAGATATGAACAATGAATATAAAAAGAAACTCACACAACTCTACCTCACTTATATTCATATTTTTTCTTTTATAAGAAAAATAAATGATACTTCCCTAATCTTTCATTCAACATGATACAAAATTGAAATAAATCAAAGGAATGATAGAAAGGAGGAATAGGGTAGAAGGTAGAGCAATTGAAATACGTAACTAGTGAGTTTATGAGTTCTTTTCGTGGTTGGAGCTTCACCTGAAGAGATGAAGCTAGCACGGTGGCTTTGGTCTCGAAGATACGCAAAAAGGGTGGAATCAGGATTTGACAGCAAATATTGTGTTGCCCAGAATCAGTATATTTTGCAGATAAAGGGCAGGAAGGGCTGTCTGCATCCTCTCGTCACAGGAAGGAAGGGATGGCTTCCTCTCCTCATCACAGGCAGGAAGGGCTAGTGGCTTCTCCTCGTCACAGGCAGGAGAGGATGACTTCTTCTCATCACAGGTAGGAAGGGATGGCTTCTCCTCCTCATAACAGGCAGGAAGGGATGCTTCTTTTCTCTTCATCACAGGTAGGAAAGGATGGCTTCTTCTCATTGTCACAGGTAGGAAAGATGATTTCTCCTCACCAGAGGCAGAAAGACTGGCTTATTCTCCTTGTCACAGGGAGGAAAGGCAAGCTGCCTCTTTTCATCACAAGCAGGAAGGGTTGTCTTCCTCTCCTCATCGCAGGCAGGAAGGGATACCCACTTCTTTCCGTCAAAGGCAGGGAGGGCTGGCTGCTTTCTCTTCATCACAGGCAGTGAGGGGTGGCTGCTTATCATCATCACAGGAAGGAGAGGGTGGCTTCTTCTTCTCATCACAGGCAGGTATGGATGCCTACTTCTTCCCATCAAAGGCAGGTAGGGCTGGCTAATTCTCCTCTTCATGGGCAGTGAGGGATACCTATTTCTTCCCGTCAAAGGAGGGAGGGCTGGCTGCTTCTCCTCATTACAGGCAGTGAGGGCTGGCTGCTTCTCATCGTCACAGGCAGGATAGGGGGCTTCTTCTCATCACAGGCAGGAATGGATACCTACTTATTCCCATGAAAGGCAGGGAGGGCTGGCTGCTTCTCATCATCACAGGCAGGAGAGGGTTGCCTTCTTCTCCTCACCACAGGCAGGAAGGGATGGTTGCTTCTCTTCATCACAGGCAGGGAGGGCAGGCTGCTTCTCCTCATCGCAGGATGGAGAGGATAGATTCTTCTCCTCATTACATGCAGGAAGGGATGGCATCTCTCGCAAAGGCGGGGGAGGGGGGTGATGTTTCTCTCCATCACTTGACAGGCTTGCTGTTCTTGTTCTTTCCTCGTCACAGGCAAAAAGTGATTTCTTTTTTGCCTTGTCAAAGCCAGGAAAGACTTACCGTTTCTCCTCAGCACAAATAGGAAGGGATGGTTTCTTCTCCTCTTAACAGGCAGGAAAGGCTAGCTGCTTCTCCTCATCACAGGCAGGGAAGATTAGCTTCTTCTCCTCGTCACAGGCAGGAAAGGCTGGCTTCCTCTCATCGTCACAGCCAGGAAGTGATGACTTCTCCTCGTCACAGGCAGGGAGGGTTGAATGTTTCTCCTCATCACAGGCAAGAAAGGCTGGCTTATTTTCCTTGTCACAGGCAGGAAGGGATGACTTCTTGTCACAGGCAAGAGGTGATTTCTTCTTGTCAAAGGCAGGAAAGACTCACTGCTTGTCATTGTCACACGCAGGAAGGGGTGGATTCTTCTCCTCGTAACAGACAGGAAAAGTTGGTTGTTTCCCTTCGTCACAGATAGGGAGGGTTATTTGCTCCTCCTTGTCACAGGCAGGAAAGGCTGGCTTCTTCTCCTTATTACAGGGAGGAAGGAATGGCTGCTTCTATTCATCATAGGCAAGAGGGAATGGCTGCTTCTCCTCATTACAGGCAGGGTAGGCTGGCTGTTTCTCCTCATCACAGACAAAAAGAGCTGCCGGTTTCTCATCACAGGCTGGAAGGGCTGGCTCCTTCTCCTTGCCACAGGCAGGAAAGGCTGGCTTCTTCTCCTCATCACAGATAGGAAAGGTTAGAAGCCTCTTCTCATCACAGGTAGGAAGGGCTGGCTACCTTTCATCCCAGGCTGGAATGGCTTACTGTTTTTTCTCATCACTGGCAGGAAGGGCTGTTTGCGTCGTCTCGCAACAGGCAGGTAGGACTAGCCACTTTTTGGTTACAGGTAGGAAAGGCTTGCTGCTTCTACTTATCACAGACAGTAAGGGTTGACTGCTTGTCTTTGTCATGGGTAAGAGAGGCTGGCTACATCTCATCATAGGAAGGAAGGGCTGCCTTCTTATCGTCACAGGCAGGAATGGTCGTCTGTATCTCCTTGTCATAGGATGGCTGCTTTTCCTCATAACAGGCAGGAAGGTCAGGCTGCTGCTCTACGTCACACGCAATAAGAGCTGAATATTTCTACTCGTCACAGGCAGGTAGGCGAGCTACTTCTCCTCACCACAGGCAGGAAGGGCTGGCTGCTTCTCCTCATCACAGGCAAGAAGGTCTGGTTCATTCTCCTTGCCACAGGCAGTAAGGGCTGGCTTCTTATCATCATCACATGCAGGAAGGGCTAGCTGCTTCTTCTTGTCACAGACAAGAATGGATTGCTGTTTCTTCTCATCACAGGCAGGAAGGGTTAGCTGCTTCTCCTCGTTACATGCAGGGATGGCTAGCTGCTTCTCATCTTCATAGGTAGGAAAGGCCAGCTTTATCTCATTTTCACAAGCAAGAAGGAATGGATGCTTCTCTTCTTCACAGACAGAGGACTGGCCTCTTCTCCTCGTCACAGGAAGAGCTAGGTGCTTCTGCTTGTTGCAGACAGGAACTGATGGTTGCTTCTCTTCATCATAGGCAGGAAGGGCTAGCAGCTTCTGCTCATCACAGGCAGGAAAGGCTGGCTGCTTCTCCTCAGCACAGGTAGGAAAGGCTGGCTGCTTCTCCTCATCACAGGTAGGAAAGGCTAGCTTCTTCTCTGCGTCACAGGCAGGAAGGTTAGCTGCTTGTTTTTGTCATATGCAGGAAAGTCTTGTTGCTTCTCGTCGTCATAAGAAGGAGAGGCTAGTGGCTCCTCCTTGGCACAGGCAGGAAGGTCTGACTGATCCTCTTTGTCACAGGCAGGAATGGATGCTTACTACGCCTCGTCATAGGCAGGAAGGGTTAGTTACTTCTCCTTGTTAAAGGCAGGAAAAGCTGGCTTCTTCTAGCTACCTTTTCTCATCACAGACAGTAAGGGCTGGCGGTTTCTCCTTGTCACAGGTAGGAAGGGATGGCTTCTTCTCCTCATTACAGGCAGGAAGGGTAGCTGCCTCATCTGGCTATCCTTGTCAGAGGTAGGAAGGTCTCGATGCTACTCCTCATCACAGGCAGGAAGGGCTGTCTTCTTCTAATCACAGGCAGGAAGGGCTGACTGTTTCTCCTTATCACAATTTAGGAATGGATGGCTACTTTTCTTCATCACAGGTAAGAAGGTCATACAGCTCCTCTTCACAGACAGGAAGAGATGGCTGCTTCGCCTCATCACAGGTGAGAAGGGCTGGCGGCTTCTCCTCATCACAGCTGAGAAGGTCTGTGTGCTTCATCTCGTTGAAGGCAGGAAGGGCTGGCTACTTCTTCATCAAAGGCAATAAGGGCTGGTTTCTTCTCATCATAGGCAGGAATAGCTGGCTGCGTCTCCTCATCACAGGTGCTAAGGCCTGGCTTCTTCTCCTCATCATAGGCAAGAAGCCTGGCCTCTTCCCCTTGTCACAGGCAGGAAGTGCTGGCTGATTCTCCTAGTCACAAGCAGGATAGGTTGGCTGCTTCCCCTCATCACAGGTAGGAAGGTGTGGCTGCTTCCTCTTGTGACATGCAGAAAGTGTTGGCTGCTTCCCCACATCACTAGCAAGACGTCTGCTTCTCCTTGTCACAGACATGAAGGGCTGGCTACTTCCCCTCATCCCAAGCAGAAAGGGCTGGCTGCTTTCCCTCATCATAGGCAGAGAGTGCTGGCTGCTTCTTCTCATCACGAGCAGGAAGGGCTGGCTGCTTCTCCTCATCATAGGCAGAAAGGGCTGGTTACTTCCCTTTGTAACAAACAGGAAGTGCTGGCTGCTTCCCCTCATAACAGGAAGGAGGGGATGACTGCTTCTCCTCGCCACAGGCATGAAGGGCTGCTGCCTCTCCTCTTACAGGCAGGAATGGCTGGCTCAGTGTTTCCCAACCCCGGTTTAAATTACCCCAGTTGGGTAATCGACCCCTATTTTTGGGGTAAAGGATGCTCTGATTGCCTGGTGCTGAGGCATCAGTTGGATAGTTGCTGTTCTGGTACTAGTGCAGCTAGCGTCATTGGTTGGGTTTGTCGAAGTTTTTTCTCGATTTTACTGGTGACAGCCGAGATAATATATGCATACAGTTAGGAATGCTTGAATCTGAGAATTTTACATAAATATCTGAGATTTTAAATTATCTTAATAGACATCAAGTCATATGGTACACAGCTCTGGCATGAAAGAAAATAGAGTACAGAGAATAATAGTGGAAACCATTATAAAGTAAAAAAAAATTATTATTAATATTTTCATTAATATTATTACTATTATTCTGGAATATTTTGGTTGATGTTGTATTTACTGTGGTTTTAATTATCATTATTTGCCTTTATTATCATTATTTTGTGCTCGTGGTTTTGTTTCTTGCTAATTATTCATGGGATTTTTCACAGGATGGCAAGTAAAATCACAGGGAAACAAACAAACAGTGAGCCATTTCTACAGTATGGTTTTATGAATATGCCTGACTGTTCTGGAGATCGCCCATAATGTGTGTTATGCTGCAAAGTTCTCATTAATGAAAGTCTGAAACCAGGAAAGCTGAAAGGACATCTGATGAAGTATCATTCCAGGCTATGAAGTTTGGAAAAACAGGACTTGCATCACAACAACTGGTGGCTGCTGTTGTAGCTTCGTATGAAGTGGCATATCGAATACTAAAAACTCAAAAGCCACATACATTTGCTGAAGAGTTGGTTGTACCATGCTCAATCATAATGGCAGATTGATGAAAGTACAAAATGTGCAAAGGATTCCATGTTTTGTTGAAAGAAAAGAACCAAGATATCGATGTTGTGCACTGTGTCATTCATCGTTATGCCTTGGTTTCATGTGGCCTGGCTGAGTCCATCAAGGTTGTTTTGGATGACATAGTCAAGATTGTAATCTTCGTCAAATCAAAGGTTTGAACAGTCGCATATTCAGAGCTGTGTGAAGAAATGGGTGTTTATTATAAAAATCTACTGTACCATACTAAAGTTCGCTGGCTTTCACATGGGAAAGTCCTTGTTCGTGTTGCTGAGCTCAGTGAATTATTTCATACATTTCTGCGAGAAACAGGATCATATCTCGCAGATCTGTTTGACAATGAATTATGGTTCACATATTTGTGTTACTTAGCTGATATCTTTGGAGAGGTGAATGCAGGGAATTTAAAACTTCAAGATAGACAGACCATATCACTGGAACTTCGGGAAAACATCGCTTCCTTTTGTGGGAAATTGCAACTATGGATCAGATGTGTTGAAAAGGGAATTATTGTACTATTTCCTACACTAGATTCCTTCCTTGATAAGGTGAATTCTGAAGATATCCTCAACCACATGAAGACAGACATTAGAGATCACCTGACCGGCCTCTTGGAAAGCTAGCATAGGTACTTTCCATATCTGAATAGTACCAAAAATGAATGAGTAAGAAATCTTTTTAATTGGAGTGAAGATATCATTCCTGATGAGGACTGTCCAGCAACAGAAGAATTTACCACACTCACGACAAATAATGCATGGAAACTAATGTTTGAGGCCAATACTTGTCTAGACACCTTTTGGATCTCTCGTTTGCAGGATATACCAACACTAGCCTCTCGAGTAGTACAAATTCTCATAAGATTTTCTACCACTTATCTCTGCGAGCAAGCTTTCTCTACTGTCCTTGGAATGAAGACCAAGAAACGTAACAGGCTCAACGTGTCATCCAATGCCCATGTAGCCCTTTCTGTAACCAAGCCCAGAGTAGAAAAACTGCACAGGTAGTACAAGGTCAACCCTCACACTGAAGACCAGAGCAAACATAAAGTGATCACTGAATAATATGTATTGTTACTGTTCTTGTATTGAATATATGCATTTATGATGGTTGATTTTGACATACACAAAAATGGAAAAGTTTCCATTAGTGCTGGATCCTTAGATATATACAGCCAATAGTGGGCTATATGAACCATGTAGTTCATCAGGTGACTGGAAATTTGAATTTTGCAAATTTGAATTTTTGAAAAGATTAGGAAACATTGGGCTAGCTGCTTCTCCTCCTCATAGGTCTGATAAAAACTGGTGGAGACAGGTGTTCAAACCATCTGAATGGAGACTCTTCGTCTGGCATCAGAACATTTACTG
>NC_087216.1:46515023-46547523 GCF_015104395.2 Macrobrachium nipponense | reverse complement strand
CTGTCACCTACGAATTGCTGAAGGACTAATTGAAGTCATCCTTCAGCATACCACCCACCCTAAGAGCCAAAAAGTACCTCAACAGCCTGGGGACAGCCACAGGAGACGAGTGGCCATCGTATGTCCACAAGAAGTTGCAGATGGCTAACTTAAATCAACCCTAGACCTTGTGAGAGAGGTCCTTCTCATAAACCTACCCCACCAAATAGTGGTGGCCATTCCTAATGCCTCCATCATGCCAATTGAAGAATTCCTGAAATTGACCGACACAATGCACATGGCCCACAAAACTGCGGGGCCCACACAGCCACGAACAGCAGCACCATGGCGGGCCCAGCAGTCAACCAACATGGAATCCGACAGCAACCCAGAGGGACCAGATGCTCCATCCATAAACGAAACTTCCCGTAGCAATTCATCAAGGGGAAGAAAAGACAGAGGGAATATGCTACTTCCATTGAAGATTTAGGAAGAAGGCCAGCAAATGTGACAGAGGATGCCTGTTAAAGAAAAAAATATGCATGAGGGTCGCACCAGCGCGGCATGTTCAAACCTTCCTATGCAAAACGTGCTATAAGGATCTTCTTTCAACAAATGGCGAACCGATGTTTCATTTCAGTTTCATCCACAAAGATGGCGTTATTCCCCTGAACGGCTTGTGAAGACGAAAAAACTTAAATGACTCATCTTTCAAGTGAGGTTAAAAAGAACTCGGCAGCCACCAAAACTTCAAATAGGTTTTGGGGATGGGTCCATTTTTTTTATATAAAAGTCTACGATTGAGAGATGAGGCTGAATAGATATCAGGGAATGAATATTAAAGCCTTGTATTTCACAGCCGTTGCCAAAAATATTTGTTGGAGGAGGGGGAGGGGCGATTATTACCCAACGGCGTGCAAATGGATATTTCGTAATGGGATTATTTGTATGCTGATTGCTCTGAGGACAGTGCCGCCGGATAAGTACTCTGAGTCGTGGCCTAAATGATTTGCATGTTATGAGGAGAGTGAATTAATTAAGCGCGTGAAGCTCTCGAATAAACTAACTCAAGTCCAGCTCTGTTGGTTGGTGAGGCACATTTTAATAAATAAATTGTTAAAGGTAGACATGAGTTAACTACAGGGTATACATAATAATGACCACACACACACACACACACACACACACACACACACACACAATATATATATATATATATATATAGTATATATATATATATATATATATATATATATATATATATATATGTGTGTGTGTGTGTGTGTGTGTGTGTGACACATACACACACACACACACACACACACACACATATATATATATATATATATATATATATATATATATATATATATATATATATATATATATATATATATATAAAAAAAGATCTATATGTGTGTGTGTGTGTGTGTGTGTGTGTGTGTGTGCGTGTGTGTGTGGTGTGTGTGTATGTGTGTATTTGTGTGTGTATGTGTGTGTGTGTGAATTAGTGTATGTGGTGACTACTATGTATTTCTTCACCAGACCTGCACTTACTCATGTCTTCCTTTAATCCTTACATTTCACCCCTTACCCAACCATTGGTCCGATTTTAAATCTGTTTTCACTATGATCTTCCACAGTTCATATTGACTTATATTCAAATTCCTCACTGAAATCAGTCAGAAATGTAGACTTGCATGATGTTCATACAAAGACATTTCTTGGTTTATATATATATATATATATATATATATATATATATATATATATAATATATATATATATATATATATATACTATATGTTAAGGCGCTGGTTAGACATGAAAGTGGATATATATATCAAAATAAATGGGGTTGATAACCTTAGCTCTTGCATGTTAGAGACAGATGCAAAACAGTGAATTCCTCAAGATGCTGACATGAGACACAAGGCGAAAACACGCCATTTGCAGGAACGAGATCGCAAGCTCATTCCAGAGATATGAGGTAAACCACAAGGAAAGGTTACTTCAGGTCGCTTCAGGTCACCGAGTACGTGAGCTAAATGATCATGTACATGGGAAAAATGGAAATGCACAGAATAGTCTAGTGTGCGTACGTTCGTGCATTCAGTAGCACGCATGTATCCGTGCTTCTGTTTACATAAGTACGTTTGTGAGACGAAATAGATGGAATAAAAAATCCCTAGTGAGGTGATCAAGGGGATTACCTGATATTGATTGTGTGTGGAAACACGCCGTAGAGGAAGGCGCTAAGATCCATCAGAAAAGGTAAAGTGAAAGACTTTGAAAAGTTATACCTTTTATGTAGTGACATCGAGTTCAATTCCTAGAGAAAGGGAAATGTGATGCGACACTCATTTATTGACGAACATTAACATTTCATTGTTTGATAATTATATTCTCATTTTCAGATGGATTCGAAGTCACCATTTAGGAAATGGATTCTCTAGACTTGTGTTGACTTTTATTGATAAAGACTATGAATAGTCAGACAGAAATAGATAAGAGGGGGGTACTTTCTTAAATAGGATTTCGGGAAGAGTAATTATTTTTGTAATAGCGGGAGTTTGAATTCGTCTAAAGTTTTAATAACTGATTTTTCAGCTAGCCTCAGAGATGACACACGACGGGATTTTGGAAGGTAGGTTACGTTTACCAGATAGGATTTCTCTCCAATTATTTAAACGAGGGTCATCTTGACTCTCGTAATAGTGGTGGCAGCGGCTAAAAGGCATTCAAGCCCATAGATTACGTTTCTGGAGAGACAAGGGTTAGATAGATTAGGTATATATTAGGGAAAAGTGGTTATAATTATATAAATTTGGCAACTGACTCTCTATTGCTAATAGAGGGGGGTTTAACTTGTAGTCAGCAGAATTCGGGTGTCAATGGGGCTTGGCAGTGCTGTTAGCTAGTGCGTGAGGATAAAGACATGTTTTTTGGGTAGAGTGGTAAATTGACAACGGGAATTAATTACGTGCGGTTGCAAGTGTAACTAAATATTACTTTCTAAGGAGAAAGCAAATAACTGTATGTTCACGTGCTGAAACATATGAGGACGTAAGTGTCAAAGTTTACTTTTGTTTTACCGGGCCTTTTGTTTTTGTTGGTGCTAACCATTTGCTCACAAGTGTATTTCACTTTGGTGTCCCTGCAGGATTTAACAGACATTAGGGGTTTGTTGTAATTGCAATGCATTAGAAAGAGTAGCAAGACATGTTTCATTTTTGTAAGCGGGCGTGAAGAGAGAGAGGAGGTTGAGTGATCATGCTAAGATCAGCATTTGCCAGCCAGCAAAGGTTTGCATTACGTTTTCTCTCACTCGTTTCCTCCCATTTCCTATAGACCAGCTCATGACCTTGTAACAGTTGCAATCAGCTGATTGACCTTGAATCTGAGAAGTGGTAACTTGAAGTAGTAGCGGTTTATTGGGAATTGGTGCATGCAATTTTCTTTTGTTGGTGAATGATACTTTATTACTTTTGTGTTGGTGGCTTGTGTGGGGATAAATATATCAATGTTATTGAAGTCGGGGCAAATCCTGCATTGTAAGAGTTTCTCTGAGAAAAACAAAATGGCCGAAGCAAGTAACAGTCAAACTTTGGTGCATAGCATAACTACATAAATGCAGAAGTTAGCCCTTTTCGAGGCACTGTTGATGGCGTTGTGTCCCACCCAGTGCAAATTTTTATTGAGGGATTGAATAATTACTTAAATGCCAAGGGAATTAAAAATGATGCAGAAGTATTCACAGATTTCAATAAAGGGGATTTGTCATTTAGATGCCGTAGTTTCCAATACCCAAAATGTCGGTCATGGTTGGTTAGTGGTAATAACAACTTGTACATATTTATACAGAAATTCTTTCTCAACATTTCCAATGAATACACTGTTAACTTTTCTCCATATCACTTTCCAGTTATAGAGAGGATTCAGCTCTTCAGTCTTCGGTGCATTGCTGGGTTTTAAGTACGAGCAAATGTCCCTGTTAGTCAGTACAGGAAAGCTCTTATTCTTAGATACTATACGAAACACCGAAATGGCAATCGAAAAAAAACACGGAGAACTGTACGCATATTCTCGTAGCGTGGGCGTCTCGAACAAGGAGTTTATCCTCATCTTACAATAATATACACTTAGGCCTATATTATTTTTAACCGCTCGTAATGCCGTACAACTAAAAATCGACAGAGCTTTAGAATAAGTATCAATAATTCCTAAACCACCTTCAAATTTACTTAAACGTAGTGTTTCTCTTCGAATTGGGCGATACATACCTTTCCAAAGATAATTAAATATATATGAATTTTTTTCTGAAACATACTTCTTTATAGGCGGAACAGTATGCGCCACATACCACACCTTTAACAACAGCAACGAATTGATATGTATTCCCTTCTGAAAGATTGTTAAAGATTGGACACATCATATTTACTCTTACCTTTTACCAACAATATCCAAGTCTCATCACAAGTTTCCTCAAACCCCGTATAATACACAATACCAAGGATCTTTAGACAGGATGTATTTTTCAACCATGGTAGCTGAGCTAGAGCCTTACTTTCATAGTTCCCAAAGCCCATAACAGTTGTTTATTCTTTGCTCAAACTTGTACCTGTTGCTACTTCATATCTTTTAATTACCTTGTAAAATTCATAAACAAACAATTCTGTAGACACAAAAGCAAAGATGTCATCTGCAAAACCTTGAAGTTTTACTTTTTTTTATATTGGGAAGAGTCGGTGTGGTTATGTTCGGGTTTCCAATTATCGCTCTAGACAGAGGCTCTTGAAACACACAACAAAGGTGCATAGACAATGGAAAGCCTTGTCTTACTAAGTGGTTCACACGAAAGGAATCACTAAGAATACCATTTGTGCAAATACTGCTCTCGCAATATCTATACAATAATTTATCATATCAATAAATTTTTGAGGAAAACCAAATTTATACAATACCTGATACATAAAGTCAAAATGTACTTTGGTAAAAGCCTTCGCCCAATCGAGACTTAGCACAAACATCCTTCTTTGTATCTTTTGCATAAAAAAACAGATCCCTAATGGTATTATTGCAGTTTATTATTGACCTGCCTGGAGCAACACAGTATTGTCCATCTGATATAACTTCTGGCATCGCATTTAGGAGTCTATTTTTCAACACCTTTGCAAACACTTTATAGTCTGCATTAAGCAAGGTAACTGGTTCTCCAGTTTTCTATATTCGTTCTGTCTCCCTGTTTAGCAAGTAATTTAATACCTTTGTTTTGCGTTAATGACATGGTTCCAGCTATATTTATATATCTCAGCGTGTCAAGAAACTCATCTTTTATGACTCCCCAAAACCTCTTATAAAATTCAAGGGGTAACCCATCACAACTGGGAGATTTATTGTTATGCATACTTTTAATCGAGCGCCACACTTCGTCTTCTTGAAGCGTGTCATCCAAACCTCCCATCTTCGAAGGATCAGCAATCGGCAGACAGAAATTAAAAAAATAATCCATCGTAGATTTGCCATCCTGTACAGAGGTAAACATTTCTTCAAAATGTTTTTTGAAGCAAGTTAAGATTCCATCTGTATTTTCAAACACTCTTCCATCTTTCGAAACTATTTTGGAAATGCTATGATCAGTACTTCCATACTTCTCCCTACCTAATAAGTATGCAGACACTTTCTCACCTTTAACAACATCATCGGCTCTCGCCCCTACTTTTATTCCCTCCAAAATCTCATCCTGAATCCTTCTAATCCTCTGCTTTATCAACTGTATACATTCGTATTCGGTACCTGTGCGATAATGGATGTCATACAAATGCCTCAAACGCACCTGGAGTAATTTCAACAAGCCATATCTCTCATTTGATAATTTTTTACTCAGTTTAACAAAAAACCGTTTACCTTCCAGTTTTGCCCAGTCCCACCAGATTTGTATATTAGCAAAGCGACTTTAGGATAATTTTAAATCCTCCCAAAATTTCTTAAAAGCTTAACGGTGTAATTTGAGAATCCACAATGTCTTTGAAAGAACTCCAGTATAGATTCTGTCTAGTCGGGAACCATATCCATCTTTAACATAGGTACGAGTATATTCTGGAATTCCGTCTAAGAAATGATAATTATCTTAAAAATTTAATTGTTTAATGAGAGCAAATGAGGATAAAGTCTTTGATACCAAATTATTGTTTGCACTACAACAATCTCTGATCACACAATTAAAATCTATCCCCCATGATCAGCGAGGTTGAGTTGTGTCTTAAAAAGAACAAAAGAACATCACTTCATTTCGGAAAAAATCCTTTCCTCTCTTTCACCTTGTTCGTTCCTGCAGGGGGATAAATGTTAACGATAGGAATCATACAACCATCATACAATATTTTTACACACTGGATTCGCCCATTTGCATCCATTTCGTCCCTCAGAATTTTTATGTCTTTTTGCTTAGAAATTTAAATCAACGTTTCACCTTTCAAGAGAACCGTGGGATTAAAAATAATATCAACATATCTGCTTATGTACCCTAGTTCTGAAAAACGTTTCAGATTGTGTTCTTGCAATTACAGAATACCAATACCATAATATTTCATCATGTGAACAACTTTCATTTGTTTACCTACATCATGTAATCCGTTGATATTCAAGGTTGCAATTTTTAAGAACATTGCTTGTGTTTATAATCACAACTTTTTCTTTTTCACAACATTTTTACCTACACCTTTCTCTTGTGCATCCTTTCCATTGTCGCCTTCATTCTTTGCAGAAAACAAAAGTTTCCTTTATTCGAGGGCCCTCTTCTGGTTCTTTCACAGACCTTTCTAAAAGTTCATGAGTTTCTACAGAATGTAGATAACGCAGTATCCTGTACATGTTCTACCTGGTGGCTGCTTTTTTCAACGACCGTTTCCACACTACTTAAGTTTTCTAACTCCATATCGGAGTTCGTGCTCTCTCCATTGTTTATCGTATTTCCCTAGATTACCAGGTTTGACTGCTCCTGTGGTGTACTTTCTCCGGCAATTTCTCCACTATTCATGTCACTTTTCTGCACTCCTTCCTTCGATACTGGTCTCCCAGTAGATAAACAATGGAAATCGGTAATGTCAAAATAATTTCGCTTCCCTCCCTTTCCGTTTCACAATTCACTGGAATATGACCAACAATACCACATTTTTAGCATGTCTGCACTTGGCCCTGATACAGAAAGGCAATTGTATGACCGCAAATATTCACTGAAGATGGAATGTTACTTTTCACGACCATCTTAACTGCACGAATACCGTTCAACAAACCTTTAGCTTTCCCATACGAAAAACGATTGTCTAATAAAAAAAAAAAAAACACACTTTTCCGTATCAGCTCAAAACCCCAAGTAGGAGATCATCTTTCATAACAAATGGACCGTAATGAATGGAAACATTTGTGCCTGCACTGCTTAATTTTACTACTCTTACCGTTTTCCCACTGCCAAATTCAATCAGCTTGTCATCAAACTTTTTAACGAATTCTTCAAAAAGCAGGTGTCCTTGAAATTTCACTATAACACTGTTGTTGGCCATTTGCTGGAATCATGCTATGTCTATCTCCTTCAAACCCAATTTGTCAAAAATGACAAAACACGCCTTTTCATAATTTGGGCGAACAGAAAACTGTAGGCCAATTGAATCAGTCCTCCTCATGTGTTCTAAAGTCGCACTTTAGTGATCTACACTTGCGCTGGCCATTTGCTTAATGGGTGAACTTAAGTTGTTCTGTAGTAGGCCCTATCTTTGCTAACTTTTTTATGTCAGACTTGGAGTCGAAGTTTTTAATGGTTGTAGTTCTAATTTTAGACATCTTTTTATCGTAGATACGTTGATGATACCGTCGCGTTATTCCAACATCCTTCGCAATGTTCCTCATTTTTAGAATTTATTAATAACGCTCACCCGAATATCAAGTTTACAGTAGAGGTTGAAAAAGAAGGTACTCTACCTTTTTTAGATTTGAGAATCACTAGAAGTAACTCAGAATTTGCCACGTCAGTCTACAGAAAACGGACCTATACAGGACTCACTAATAATTTTTATAGTTCCTGTCAACATTCTTTTAAATTAAACACCATCCACACATTGGTAAATAGGGCCCTAAAGTATTCATCTTCTTGGAAAATTTTTCATGACGAGATTTCATTTTTGCTGAGTTTTTTTTAAGTCCAATTCTTTTCCACAAGACGTAGTTTTGAAAATTGTCAACCAGATACTTTCGAAGTTTTTTCAGCCTTTATCTCCTAATTTTGATGTTCCAAAAAGGTTATTTTATGCTACTATTCCTCATATTTCTGATCTGAAATTCATATCCAGTTTAAAACAAATCATTGAACAAGAAATTACGTGCTCAAGGTCAAATTAATATCACAATCCTTGAACCATAGGTTCCTTTTTTAATTTCAAAGATCGCCTCAGCCCTTCATGAGATCCAACGTCATATACAAATTTACATGCCTGGATGTCCAGGTTCTTACGTTGGATCAACTCGAAGTATGCTGAGGGTTCGATATTGCAGTCATTTAGGTTTTAGTTTCCGAACAGGACAACGAATAAAAACAACCAATGAATTTTTCTAATATCAGGAACCATGCTGTTAATTGCAAAATTGAGCTCCAGAAAGACAGTTTCACAATATAGATCATGTCAAACATCCTGATCACTTAACTACCCTCGAGTTCATTATATTAGAAACTTGTTCCTTCGTTTAATTCTTCTTCAGCCACTCTATACCTGGCATAGTTAACGTAGTCACCTGCTTTTGACGACAGGTCATTCCATCTTCTCTCCTCATGGACGGTTATGTTTTGGGTGTTCTCTCTCTTTTTATGTTTGTTTTTACTTTGTACTTTTCTTTTTTTGTTTTTTGGTTAATTTTAAAACTATTTTATTCATGGTGAGTTCTGTTTGTGTTTTATGGCTTTATATGTTATTTATTTGTCTTATTGCTCTTTGCAGACTGATGATGCACAGATGTTTCTAATAAACTTCATCCTTTTACAACTAGTATCATGGACACCCTCTGAGATTCGTATATATATATATATATATATATATATATATATATATATATATATATATATATATATATATATATATATATATATATATATATGAGTATCCACTTTGGATTTTCCTTTCTTTTGTTTTTCTTCAGCTAAACGTAATATTTTAAAACAATAGGTTATGAACCAATTGTGTAGAATTCAAATTGTATGGGAAACAGCGAGAAGTAGAGTAATGACCATTTTAATTGGACCCAGTCAAGAATTTCCATTCCACGTAGTGAACGAATTAAAGACCTTTTGAGAGTATATTGACTTACTGGATTTTCTCCTTTTGTATTACTGCACCAAACGAAGATGGGAAAACATCCAAATGACCTTCTCCCCTTGATATTTCTACAATGATTTTTGATATGCTATATCCTCATCACGGTTAGCTACTGACCGATGTTAAAATCCCGAGACAGGTCACCTATGTTTCAGGGACCTGCTCTTCTTTTACCATTAGTCCCCAAGCTAATTTAGCAAAAAAAAAAATATATAAATAAAAAATCAAGAACTTTCTGCCAAGTCATGAAAATTCATATATCTCACGGGAGGTCTCATTAGCTTAACTCCAACCATCTACCTGACCTCGCAACCCTTTTTACGTGACCTTGTCCTCACATTGTCATCAGACCCTAGTCAAAGCTC
Organism: Macrobrachium nipponense; assembly: GCF_015104395.2. Classification (NCBI taxonomy): domain Eukaryota; kingdom Metazoa; phylum Arthropoda; class Malacostraca; order Decapoda; family Palaemonidae; genus Macrobrachium; species Macrobrachium nipponense. The sequence goes on along the minus strand of NC_087216.1, from coordinate 46,537,817 downwards.
CGCCTCCTCACACCTGCATGGCACTTGCCTCTCTCGACCCACATATTTTTCTAGTGTTCTCTTTATGTTCGTACCACTCTTCTGGTGTTCAAATGTTCTTTTCAAATGTTCCCGTAGAAGATCAGCATCTGAGATGAAAGACCGAGATGAATCGCCCCATCAAAGAACTCAATCATGTTTTGAGAACAACAGTATTCAATTTAGATAGGGACGATTCCAGTTATCCAACTCAGGTATATATATGCCCTGTCCAGGCGTATCAAACCGCATTTGCCCTCGTACTTCGCCCTAGTCTGTAGTACGGGTTTGCCGACCTCGCCAACTAATTGAAGGCCTATCAGCTTGCTGCTGTATGTCTACCTGGAAGTGATCTTGCACCTGATCACTCATCAGCAGCTCTCCTCTATCACCATCTTGAAGCTGGCAACGGTTAGTGCTTTCAAGTAGCCACACACTGTGCATCGAGACTCTGCCTGTGAGTCCTCCTTACAACTAACTGCCTGTCTGGTTCTTGATTTCCATTGGTGAAGCCCTGCAAGTTACCCACATCCTTCAACTGATGCCCTGGAACAACTCCATGCCCGTCAATGCCACGGATTTAAGGTAACTGAAAGCAAACATTTGTCCTGTCAGCCTTCACCTCTTTTCCTAGCATCATTCCTATTTTAAGCAGTGTTCTTCTGTAATTCCCATTCCTAGAATTCCAATCTCCCTATGAGACCAGTGAGTGTTGAAGTGTGAATAGTGATATCAGTGGATCATACTTTGCTACTTTAAATGGATTACACTCTACTTGTTTTAACGTAATATCAAAGGTTTTGATAAACTACAAAATCTTACAAATCGTTGTTTAAATTTGCTTGTACAAACATCAGTATTTCATCGTCGAATACTTTGTAGGTTCGTGCAGGGACTGCCCTGTTTTTGTGCCATGCTCCTGTAGATCAACAGTGCCACTCATCTTCACTTCTGCTGGTGCCAATATTGGGGTGCCTTATCCCTGATTTCCAGCGATGCTCATGTTAGCTTTCAGTGCTCCACTGAATAATGTTAATGTGTATTGCTAATCTTAATTTATTGATCTATATTCTCTTGAACCTACGTGATCCTGCAGGTTAGTGAGACCTTTCCCTTTGCTATTATGAATAGTAGAATTAATGGCACAGGTGTCACAGAGCTAGACTGCACTCCTGCAATTATATATCTTCTGATTCCCTTTTCAGAATATATTAATTTATGAACAAAATACATGTTGCATTCATTCCTTATCTTGGAAAGTAATTCTGGGTGTTCTATAACATTTCCATTTCTATTTTTCTGTTTACAGTCTCTGTGCCAATAGTCAGGAAAGGAGTTGATTGTGCACGAGGAATAATTTTGGAGTTGGAGTTAGTAACTATTTTAACCAGCTACTGCAACTATGACAATATATATATATATATATATATATATATATATATATATATAATATATATATATGATATATATATATATATTTCTCGGCTAAAACAATTAAGTCTTTATTCATTTGCATATTGCAATAAGTACCGAGAACGGCAAACCAGAATATTTTTGCTGAAGAAATCAGGAACAAATCAGGAACAGTATTGTTAAGTTTTTTGCTAAAGATATAATTACCTTTCTCGTTATCAAGAAAGTATACTTAAAATCTATAAAATCTCAAGATTTTCAATACTTTATCTTTTTCTTTACAATTGTCATTCTTAACTGAAAATTGAAACTTATGTCTCTGTATGGTATGCCGTACTGGAAATTTTGAAAATGACAGCAAAAGTTGAAAAGAATATCACTTAGTTTATTTTGAAACTCAAAACTTATATATATTTCATTGTTATAATGGATTACTCTGTTACAGCTTTCAGAATAGATATTAATTAGTGTAACAAATGAAGACTGAGTATTTTTTGTGTGATATCATTTATTATCCATAGTTATTGGGCAAAGCTATTTAGTATTTCAAGGCATACATGCCTACTGAAAAATCCATCTTAATTGTTTATATTTTGCTATATAACACCAAATTTGCCAATGTAACTCATCGAAAATTATATTCCTTGAAATTATACCATTAAATAGCAGTAAAAATTTATCCGTTTTATTTTATTATCTCCATTATTAATATTGTATCTATCAATCTTTTCAAAACAGATATTCTTTGAATGGTTAACAATAAAAATTTATTATAAAAAAAATAATTGCATTTCCCTTCAAATCCCGGGATTATGTTTTAATTGTCCCGAAATCCCGGGATCCAAAATCGGGCTCATACTGGAAAGCCTACTCTTGATGTCGAATTAAAAGAGAGAGAGAGAGAGAGAGGAGAGAGAGAGAGAGAGAGAGAGAGAGAGAGAGTCGTGTTGGTGGTTAGTGGGGGTGGGGGATGATTATCGCAAAGAGAGCACCATTAATTCTGCATTGTTATGCTCAGTTTTGAAATTCAGTAGTCTCTTAGATTGTTCGTATTGATCCATTCACCTTCTGCATTTACCTTTTTCCCGAGGCGTAGTTTATTATCTTAATAAAAGTCTTAAAATAATCTATCTGATCTAAGACGTAAGTGTAGAAGAAAATATGTATACTTTTTTGTATACATAACTTCAGCCTTTCTTTTATTGTTTTTCTTTTAAATGTTGACTTATAGGTGAAATATATTCAGAAAATTGTCAGGACATATTCCTTTATGAATATATCAAGGGAAATTTTTTCTTTCGACAAATTTTCAAAACATCGAGTGATTTATGATTATTAACCGAAATTAGGACTAAAACTATCCGATATAATCTCTGATAATGGGTTCTAATCTACTTCTTTAAACAATACCTAAATTTTACTGAGAGTTTCTGTGTCACTCCTGGCTCTAAATTTTGGCGAAGATTCACTATTCATTTGAATACGATGACTTATATTTTGTGAGTATTTGTCTTGGATGAAACCTGCATAACAGAAACATACTATTACGTAATTATGTTTTCATTTAATTATTGTGACAACTGTAGGTTATCCAGCAGCACAGTATCCTATCTGAATGTAAACTGATAACTGGTACTGAAAGTATTTGGGGCATTGAAGGAATATGGATAACTTATAAGATGGAAAAGCAAAGAAGAAAAATTTAAACTATAATGATGCTACAAATATATCAAGGCTCTAAAGAGGCATAAAGAATCATAATCTAGGTAATCTGATGCACATAAACTTCAAAGGAGTCGACGACATGGAATATGAAACACCCTCCCGTGTCTATCCCGAGAGGTTTGAGGTTTTAAAGATGTCTTAATAAGATTATAACTATGAAGGAATCCGATCTCTAGAAGCAACACAGAACCGCACATACATATTGAATTCATTTTGTTAGTCACTTTTATTCTATCTTTGTCAATATTTGTTCTATCTTAATTCTGCCTGTGTGTGTCTGAATGAATAAGATTTCCGAGAGCGTGATAACAGCTCGAATGGCGCTCCTGAAAAGATAAAAAAAGTATGATTTAATCGTATTCCCCGTCAATCAAATATATGAGCGTGTTTTTCCCATTGCTGCTAACTTCTTTAATTTTCGAACTCCTTGCATCTGTTTGCAGAGACTAAAAGCCTCATTTCCGTGAGGTTGAAAAAAAAAAATCACTATCGCTGGCAGAAATCGAACCAACGCGAGTCTCCAGCGAGGACATACGGACACACCTCGTGTACTCTTGATACACCTCATCAGGGTACAATATAAAATAATGGAAAACAGCTTCGAAATATCAAAGGTAAACATAAGAACGAAAAAAAGTAAAATATAGGACAATCAAACAGCCTAGTCAAGAAGCAAATGGTCCACAGCCTAGAATTACACTTAAAGGATAATACTACAAACGGAAATAAAACTATAAGCAGTCAATTACATAATTACAAAGTTGTCAACAATACATTTCGTAAGCCAGTTATCTAGTTTATATCGTACGTTGCTAATATCAAGAACACTACTTGGCTTATATTTTATTAAACTAGATTGTATAATGTTTCTTTTAATAATATCTCTACCCAATAATATTTCCTTTGAAGTTTTCTCGTTAATAGCACGATTAAAATTGTTCATATGTAGAAAGAGGGCACTCGATGTAGTAATTCCAACACATACGCAATATTTACTATATCAACATAAATATTGCGTACGTGTAGGAAATACATCGAGTGCTCTCTTTCTACATATGAACAATATTAAACATGTAATTAACTGTAAAGATTTAAAGGAAATTTTATTTTGTAGAGATATTATTAAAAGAAACATTGTAGAATCTAGTTTAATAAGATATAGGGCGAGCAGTGTTTTTGATATTAGCAACGAACAATATAAACTAGATAACTGGCTCACGAAATGTATTGTTGACAACTTCGTAATTATGTAACTGACTGCTTAGTAGTTTCATTTCCCTTTGTTGTATTTATCCTTTAAGTGTAATTCTATACTGTGGACCATTTGTTTCTTGACGAGGCTGTTTGGTTGTTCAATATTTTACTCTTTTTTTTTTCTTCTTTTTCGTTTTTATGTTTACCTTTGATATTTCGAAGCTTTTTTCATTCGTTTATATTGTACCCTGATGAGGTGTATTAAGAATACAAGAAAGCTCTAGGTGCTGCTGCTTTTCATTTTTCCTGATGGCTCTTGATATACAATCAATCCTCACGTGTTACTTGAGATCGTATAACCTTAGGTAGGGTAAAAGACTTACGTATGTTTAGTACATTTCATTCATACTTACTAGGAACCACTGTATCATGGTGTTTTGGCTGTTATTGTTTTCTAGGTTGGAATACATAAGCAGAATCCCCTGGTCTCTTTTTGTAAATGTGTGTGTGAACATGGCTCTCTCTCTCTCTCTCTCTCTCTCTCTCGTCTCTCTCTCTCTCTCTCTCTCAGTACGGTATATTTTCATTGGTTTCTTTGCACAGATGTTGATGTAAGAGTCTCTCTCTCTCTCTCTCTCTCTCTCTCTCTCTCAAGTACGGTATATTTTTCATTGGTTTCTTTGCAAAGATGTTGATGTAAGAGTCTCTCTCTCTCTCTCTCTCTCTCTCTCTCTCTCTCTCTCTCTCTCCCAAGTACGGTATATTTTTCATTGGTTTCTTTGCACAGATGTTGATGTACGAGTCTCTCTCTCTCTCTCTCTCTCTCTCTATTACGGGTTATACCTATTTTTTATTAAGTGAAAAATGTTAGGCCGTGGATTAGTATATGTATTGATTATGCATTCTAGAATCGCTCGTAAAAGTAAGGTTAAAATTTCCGACTCCTCAAACGAGTGAAATAACAATACAGTCAAAATATATGTTTTGTCTATTTTACGTTTCCCTAGATCTCCAACCTCTCAAAATTGTTCCTCTTAACTTTAAGTTTTCTCCCTGAAACTATTTTGCTTTGCTCCTCTCTTCTTCTCGAAGTTTTCCTACTTTTAATTTCGCGGGAGTTTACCCTCTCGCAGGACATCAAATACTTCAACTTTTCTTATTCTCCCGGACAAGACTCAGTTTTCTTTTCCAGGAGAGTTGAAGAAAGTGCTTTGAAGAGTTCTGTAATTGTTGCCTAGTAAACTTCTTAACGGCCTTTTAAGTTGTTATGATGTTTATTCCAATAATAATAATAATTAGAAAACTTACATTACTCGGAAATAGTATATTACAGTGAACCAATTTGTATACTGAACTCTGTGTAGAATATTTAGAGTACTTTTACAATTATATAGATTTATTAATTTCTTGCTTTCCTTTTATCATGGAGAAATAAATCCTGGATATTTATACCAGAGTCCCACAAAAAGGGAAATATACACAGAAAGAACAAAACGCAACGGATAGAACGCAAGAATATGAATCTGATACTAACGTCGATATGAAGCCACGCAATGGATAAACCAAATACCATTTTGATAATATCCAGATTCATTTTAGGATGGAATTGCACATAATCTAAATTTACATATATGTTTTCGAACTGCTTAGAAAGCCAATAACGAAAAATACTCTGTACTACAGTGAGCCATATATACTTAAAAATAGAATTAAAAAGAATAAAATATTAAAATATACTTTATTAAAGAGAAGGGATTTCATATGAACACAATTTCTATGTTTTTGATTCCCTAACGAAAGTGATACCCTTTTTCAAAAGCTATTATGATAATTTTTCAAAACACAAATTTGCACACAAACCGAAGTGAAAGTAGAAGTCCGATGCTATAGGTGGTAGTGGTGAGTGAGCCTATTCTTCTTTCGTTAAATCTTTCCCTGAAACCCCACTTGGAGATAGTCAATTGACAAAAACTAAAAGGGTTCCAAGTGGAAATCTCCCACCAGAGAGAGACAAATGATGTATAATCAAGTATAAGGGAAGTGAAAATAATAATAATAATAATAATAATAAAATAATAATAATAATATAAAATAATAATAATAATAATAATGAATAATAATAATAATAACCTAAGCATGGCATGGATAGACTATAAGAAAGCCTTCGACATGATACCACACACATGGCTAATAGAATGCCTGAAAATATATGGGGCAGAGGACAACACCATCAGCTTCCTCAAAAATACAATGCGCAACTGGAATACAATACTTACAAGCTCTGGAATAAGACTAGCATAGGTTAATATCAGGAGAGGGATCTTCCAGGGCGACTCACTGTCCCCACTACTCTACGTAGTAGCCATGATTCCATGACAAAAGTACTACAGAAGATGGATGCCGGGTACCAACTCAAGAAAAGAGGCAACAGAATCAACCATCTGATGTTCATGGACGACATCAAGCTGTATGGTAAGAGACATCAAGGAAATAGATACCCTAATCCAGACTGTAAGGATTGTATCTGGGGACATCAGGATGGAGTTTGTAATAGAAAAATGCGCCTTAGTCAACATACAAAAAGGCAAAGTAACGAGAACTGAAGGGATAAAGCTACCAGATGGGAGCAGCATCAAAACACATAGATGAGACAGGATACAAATACCTGGGCATAATGGAAGGAGGGATATAAAACACCAAGAGATGAAGGACACGATCAGGAAAGAATATATGCAGAGACTCAAGGCGATACTCAAGTCAAAACTCAACGCCGGAAATATGATAAAAGCCATAAACATATGGGCAGTGCCAGTAATCAGATACAGCGCAGGAATAGTGGAATGGACGAAGGCAGAACTCCGCAGCATAGATCAGAAAACCAGGAAACATATGACAATACACAAAGCACTACACCAAGAGCAAATACGGACGACTATACATAACACGAAAGGAAGGAGGGAGAGGACTACTAAGTATAGAGGACTGTGTCAACACCGAGAACAGAGCACTGGGGCAATATCTGAAAACCAGTGAAGACGAGTGGCTAAAAGAGTACATGGGAAGAAGGACTAATAAAAGTAGACGAAGACCCAGAAATATACAGAGACAGGAGAATGATAGACAGAACAGAGGGACTGGCACAACAAACCAATGCACGGACAATACATGAGACAGACTAAAGAACTAGCCAGCGATGACAATTGGCAATGGCTACAGAGGGGAGAGCTAAAGAAGGAAACTGAAGGAATGATAACAGCGGCACAAGATCAGGCCCTAAGAACCAGATATGTTCAAAGAACGATAGATGGAAATAACATCTCTCCCATATGTAGGAAGTGCAATACGAAAAATGAAACCATAAACCACATAGCAAGCGAATGTCCGGCACTTGCACAGAACCAGTACAAATAGAGGCATGATTCAGTGGCAAAAGCCCTCCACTGGAGCCTGTGCAAGAAACATCAGCTACCTTGCAGTAATAAGTGGTACGAGCACCAACCTGAAGGAGTGATAGAAAACGATCATGCAAAGATCCTCTGGGACTATGGTATCAGGACGGATAGGGTGATACGTGCAAACAGACCAGACGTGACGTTGATTGACAAAGTCAAGAAGAAAGTATCACTCATTGATGTCGCAATACCATGAGACACCAGAGTTGAAGAGAAAGAGAGGGAAAAAATGGATAAGTATCAAGATCTGAAAATAGAAATAAGAAGGATATGGGATATGCCAGTGGAAATCGTACCCATAACTCATATAGCAACTGGGCAGGCCAATCCCAAAGAATCCCAGAAAAGGAATCTAGAAAAACTAGAGGCTGAAGTAGCTCCAGGACTCATGCAGAAGAGTGAGATCCTAGAACAGCACACATAGTAAGAAAAGTGATGGACTCCTAAGGAGGCAGGATGCAACCCGGAACCCCACACTATAAAATACCACCCAGTCGAATTGGAGGACTGTGATAGAGCAAAATAATAATAATAATAATAATAATAATAATAATAATAATATAATAAAAAAAATAATAATAAGGATACCACACACATGGCTAATAGAATGCCTGAAAATATATGGGGCAGAGGAAAATACCATCAGCTTCCTCAAAAATACAATGCGCAACTGGAATACAATACTTACAAGCTCTGGAATAAGACTAGCAGAGGTTAATATCAGGAGAGGGATCTTCCAGGGCGACTCACTGTCCCCACTACTCTTCGTAGTAGCCATGATTCCCATGACAAAAGTACTACAGAAGATGGATGCCGGGTACCAACTCAAGAAAAGAGCAACAGAATCAACCATCTGATGTTCATGGACGACATCAAGCTGTATGGTAAGAGCATCAAGGAAATAGATACCCTAATCCAGACTGTAAGGATTGTATCTGGGGACATCAGGATGGAGTTTGGAATAGAAAAATGCGCCTTAGTCAACATACAAAAAGGCAAAGTAACGAGAACTGAAGGGATAAAGCTACCAAGGATGGGAGCAACATCAAACACATAGATGAGACAGGATACAAATACCTGGGAATAATGGAAGGAGGAGATATAAAACACAAGAGATGAAGGACACGATCAGGAAAGAATATATGCAGAGACTCAAGGCGATACTCAAGTCAAAACTCAACGCCGGAAATATGATAAAAGCCATAAACATATGGGCAGTGCCAGTAATCAGATACAGCGCAGGAATAGTGGAATGGACGAAGGCAGAACTCCGCAGCATAGATCAGAAAACAGGAAACAAATGACAATACACAAAGCACTACACCCAAGAGCAAATACGGACAGACTATTACATAACACGAAAGGAAGGAGGGAGAGGACTACTAAGTATAGAGGACTGCGTCAACATCGAAAAGAGCACTGGGCAATATCTGAAAACCAGTGAAGACGAGTGGCTAAAGAGTACATGGGAAGAAGGACTAATAAAAGTAGACGAAGACCCAGAAATATACAGAGACAGAAAGACAGACAGAACAGAGGACTGGCACAACAAACCAATGCACGGACAATACATGAGACAGACTAAAGAACTAGCCAGCGATGACAATTGGCAATGGCTACAGAGGGGAGAGCTAAAGAAGGAAACTGAAGGAATGATAACAGCGGCACAAGATCAGGCCCTAAGAAACAGATATGTTCAAAATATGATAGACGGAAATAACATCTCTCCCATATGTAGGAAGTGCAATACGAAAAATGAAAACCATAAACCACATAGCAAGTGAAAATGCCCGGCACTTGCACAGAACCAGTACAAAAAGAGGCATGATTAAGTGGCAAAAGCCCTCCACTGGAGCCTGTGCAAGAAACATCAGCTACCTTGCAGTAATAAGTGGTACGAGCACCAACCTGAAGGAGTGATAGAAACAAACGATCAGGCAAAGATCCTCTGGGACTATGGTATCAGAACGGATAGGGTGATACGTGCAAACAGACCAGACGTGACATTGATTGACAAAGTCAAGAAGAAAGTATCACTCATTGATGTCGCAATACCATGGGACACCAGAGTTGAAGAGAAAGAGAGTGAAAAAATGGATAAGTATCAAGATCTGAAATAGAAATAAGAAGGATATGGGATATGCCAGTGGAAATCGTACCCATAATCAATAGGAGCACTAGGCACAATCCCAAGATCCTGAAAAGGAATCTGGAAAAACTAGAGGCTGAAGTAGCTCCAGGACTCATTGCAGAAGAGTTGAGATCCTAGAAACAGCACACATAGTAAGAAAGTGATGGACTCCTAAGGAGGCAGGATGCAACCCGGAACCCCACATTATAAATACCACCCAGTCGAATTGGAGGACTGTGATAGAGCAATAATAATAATAATAATATTAATAATAATAATAAGAAAAGAAATTTAGTAGACTTCAGCGGAGAGCTGGACTGCATTTGCTCATCACTTAAACATTTGGAGGTCAAACGATTCCACAACTACACTAGGCAAACTATTCCACGTTTTAGTAGTAGCCAAGATAAAATTGCTAGCACATCTCGTGCTGGAAAACAATACACTGTTTGCAGCAGTAGTCTGGAATAATGAAATAAGGACGGAGCCTCCTTTACATGAAGAAAGAGATTAGGGATGGGAAAGGGAAAAATAGATTACTGAAGTTCGATATAAAGTAGCATGTACCTACACGTCTACGTACACAGAAAACGGAAAGTAATTATGAATAAAGCGAAGTCATTTCTGAAAATAGGCTCATTTCTGGTGGCCTTACGTCTTCAAATTTTGTCCCACGTAAGATTTATTTTTCAAACATCGTACATTCACATTTAAATGATGTTTTAATTACTGCATTATAATTTTCTTATAATTAATGATTCAGCACCAAATTCGATAGTTATCTCCAATACTCAGCTTAGGCAAGCTATGTCTTCTCACTTCCGCTATAAGGAATCATTTCGCATTGTATCGTTTGTCAAATTGTTAGAAGTTTGATGTTAGAAGACTATTTGAAATGCAATTAAGGATAATATTTACGCAGAAGAAAATTCCGAGATACCTATACTCTGTTTTATTCCATCTGTCCACCCGCCTGTGGTGTTTGCGTATGGTAACACTGCGTCCCGGGCTTTAGATAGTTACATTTAGCTTACATTCAACAATAATAACAATATCCTATTTCGAATATTAACGGCGTAATTCGCATACATTAAATTATTAAAATATTTTTCGGTTGCAAATGTACACCCAGCTATCCTTTTATTTACCTATAACTTACACAAACCATAACTATCTAAAGCCCGGGACGCAGTGTTACCATACGCAAACACCACAGGCGGGTGGACAGACGGAAAAAAACAGAGTATAGTTAACCGTTTCATGGTTTAACTTGAAGCTTCGTGAGTTTATCACCTTTAGGGCGTCCTACTGGCTATATAACAAAGAGGGACGAGACAGTAAAGCAGTGGGATTATTATTTCGGAGTGAAGCTATAGGGTCTTAACAAGAGACTAGTGAGCTAATGATGATTACATAAAGATGTTTTTTGTAATGCGCATAATTAACTAAAGAAAAGTAATTAGATTCAGGTCATTAGAGTAGACATAAGTTCGATACAAAATGCATGTCATGAATGTAGTTTTCCCTTCTAGGCCCGGGGTGGATAAGAGAATTCATTTTTTTAAAATGCGTCTGTGATTCCCTTAAGGAAAGCTAAATTTACGAAAATAGCCATTGATGATTGAAGCCCGAGTTAGTCATAATTAGAAACAAAATCCCTACGGTGAAAGGTCTTCCCTAAGACAATGTAACAAACAATAAGGTTGTCATTAAGTATACATTAAATATTTTATTAAAGTTAAGTTTGAAGGTGGTGTATATCCATTCGGAAATATATTTGTAAATAATTGGCTTTACTATTAACAAAAAATCTATATAATTTATCAAAGGATTGATAGCTATCGTATATTCTTTAAAAAAAAAAATACTTTTTACCAAGAAGGAACTGTCTAAAACACTACCTACTTTTTACCAACATTTATTGCTAAACTGTATCCCAGTGGTCGCGTAGGAAATGATGGTGACAGTCATTTGATAATCCTCTCTTCAAGAAATCTCAAGAATTCTTTCCTTCGGTGAGAAATATAGTCTCGGCAGCGATTAAGAGACTGAAGAAATGTCATGACATCCCTACTTATTTAAACCAAATAGAAATCTTAACCTCACTCCATGGACAAACAAACTCCTCCATTAATGCAAACGAAAGTTATGACCTCACTCCTCAGTTAAAGCAAAGAAAATTGATGAGTTTCCTACTAGGGATAAAGTATACAAAAGTTAGGCCCCACTCCTTGATTATAGCAAATAAACTTAGCCTTTTGTTAAAGCAAACAGAAGACACCTTAAAGCAAACGAAAGTTCTATTAAAGCAAACAAAACGTTACGGCCCCAATCCTTTGTTAATGTAACTGAATTTTGTAGCGAAGACCCTTTTACCTCATTACCCATTCAAATTTTAATTAATGGCAATGCCGCTTTGACTCTAATTAAATCAATTCGTTATACATTTCGCATTAATTTTGCTTTTGTTAAGGCTAATGAATAATGTCAGTTACTATGATGGACTTCGTCCCGTCCCTTGGGTTATTCTAGATACAGTTATGGACATGTCTGTTCCGAGGGAGTTTTGAAAACGACAGGAATATTAAAAAGGGAATGGACTATTCTCGGTCGGAGAAAACAAGGGGTTAACGGAAATAAAAGGCTTTATTGCACCCCCCCCCCCCCCACCTTTTCTATAAAAAAGTCAGTGAATTTTCTCCTGGAAGACACCATAATGTCCTTTAGTCTTTTCCTCATTGGCGCAACAAGTAAGTATAATTTTATACCTCATGATCTCCTTTGTTTCATCATTCTCTTTCACTCCACATCTTGGGAGAGTTCCTTTTTGGAGAAAAAGTAAAAGTATGATAATTTATGAGTTTTCTTATAACTGGTAAAGAAAGAAAGAAAGAAAGAAAGAAAGAAAGAAAAACAGAATTACCTTAAGTAAGAGAACATGAATTCAATAATGGATTGAAAAACTCATTTTAAATATGAAGGGAATCCTTGCCCTGCAGCCTCGTGCTAGTATGGTAATATCGGAGCGAATTACCGGCTTAATGTAGACTTAAGGTTTTTCAAACCAGAAAGACTGAAAAGTACATAAAGAAGTGCATGAGAGGGTGTGATCATTTAATGCATGCTTACGAATGATACACTAAAGATCCGAAGCTAAATACATTTGTTTTGCATTGAGTAGTAATCCTTTGTACAAAAACAGAGAGAGAGAGGATCGAGATGATAGAGGAAGAGGGAGAGAGAAGAGAGATATTTAGTTTTTGGCCTTACTAAAAGCATTTCCTATCATCCACAATAATATTATGGCACGTAATTGCATGCTATTGCATTAATTTAGGAATATGTATTTAAAAGAAAACGAAAGATTTTTACGATTTACGAAATAATGAATTTTTTAAGATAAGGAAGGAAGAGTGATGAAAGACAAAAGAAATAAAGATAATCAAAGGTATTATCTTCATTTGGTCATTGTCATTACTGCCTATTCACCACGAAGAGAATCAACGTTATAGACTATTTTCAAATTTACTTGTACATCTAAACTTTTAAATATCGTATTTAGTACTTCAATATTGGTTTCATTCCAGTGATGTCACAGGGGTTTAGCTATTAACAAAAAGAGGTATAACTTTATGTCTAGCGTCTATAAAGTCGATGTTTTGTCGTTCAATCCTCCGTTAATTGATATTTTTCCTATCTGAATCGACCTTGAAAAGACAGAGATTTCCTACAAATTCGGGCGAATCGTTTTTCGTAACCTTGAATTTTTCAAAGTTGTTTGATATTCCGCCAGTCGAATAAATACTTTATAAATACGCAACGTCGACTGTTAATATCGGAACGAAAAGCATCAACGTAAAATTTTCATTGTTTACTGTTTCATTAAGCCTTTCGGGTATGTCGTACCAATAAGTTTAAGATTAGCTCCACGAGCATGAATAGAGAACTTTTTCATCATTCACAAGTGTTGTAAGATTGCTTTTTGGAAACATAAATCAATAGTCAGTTTAATACAGTTCAGGTAAATTTGCTAATAGTCAAGCTAGAACAATTCGTCATTCATCTTTTACTGGTTGTAACAGCAGGGGTTGTTTTCATGGTTATAAAAAACGATAACCATATTAATCAGTATCTCTCTCTCCTCTCTCTCCAACTCTCCTCACTCTCTCTTCTCTCTCTCTCGCTCTCTCTCTCGTTCTTCTTCTTCCTTTAAAAATTTCCAACGCCTTTCCGCCCCATTCTCCCTACCGCTTTTAAACAGTCACAAATTCTCTGAGAGAGGACCGGGACGATGTCTGGAGCTGGCTTCAAATATTTTTCCTTTTGTTTTCTGATTCAGTGCCAGTTTTTTTTTGGTTTTTTTTGGAAATGAATTGATGTAAATTAAGACATTTTCTTCTTTTTCAGATTTATGCTAGTATGGAATAATAAAGTTTCTGAAATAAAATGAAAAACCAGGGAAAGGTTGGATTCTAGGATAAATTTTTGAAAATAAGAGAATCAATTTATCTCTAAGAACAATGATTAAGTAATTCGGAATTATATCTTTAACCAATTCTGTTTCTTTTTCATATATCTCCTACTTATATTAGCAAGATACTGAACATTCCTAAACTAATATAGGCGCCAGTCCTCCTTCGAATTTTATATATCAAAAACAATACCATTCGTCCTATAAAGACAAATATGTTTACCTCGAAAATATTTAACACTAATTCACGTACATACTATTTGGACAATAGAATCAAATGTCCTAATTTTAATTTTGATTTGAATCATATCAGATGAAGGTGGATCCAGCTGGCACAGGAAAGAGGTCAATAAATGTTTTGTTTCTAAGGATCAACCACCTTACAGGCAAGTTGCTCCAGATACTCAAGGTCAGTCAAGGAATCAAAATACGAGGTTTTAGTTGTTTGATCATTCCATTCCAAAGAGTTTTTATCGGATTGCGATCTCCAATTTGCTTGGCTTCAACCGGTTTCTGTTCCAAACCAGGAAGAACGAAACGGCGCTTCGTCCCTCCTGCGAAGATCACAGAGAACTTCTGGATAGGAATGACTACCCCCGGCAATAACTTTGTTTCGCATATTTTTAACCGTTTTTATAAATTTTTTTTTCTAATTTTTTATAGTTTTTAACTTTAGATTCCTTCACCAATGTTCTGGCGTCCTCATTTAGTTAGCGATAGGAGTCCATAGCGGTATGGACTAAAGTTATATATTTTGTAAATATTTCCCCAAATAAATTTTTACCATTTTCGTTTGGATACCCACAAGGAAGTATTACTAATGGATCTTTATACTGATATGTAATATATATATATATTATATAATCTATATATACCTATAATAATTATATATATAATATTATTATATATATATTATATATTATGTTTATATATTGGTATTATATATATATATATAGTATATAGTATATATATGTAATATTAATATAGTATATATATATATAATAATAATATAGCTAATAATAACTATATATATATTTAAAAATTTTTTTATATACTATATTAATATATAATATATATAATATATTATATATAAAATATGTTAAAATATATATTATAATATATATAGTATATATATTATATATATAACTTATGAAAAATATAATTTAATCAAATATTGAATATATTATAATCATTTATAGTATAATAATCTATATATATATATAATATATATATATAATATATATATATATATATATATATATCAAATAAATATATATATATTATAATATATTATATAGTATATATATATACTATATATATATCTATATACACGTATATATGTATTATATATAATTTTTTTTTTTATATTAGTATACTAAATATTATATGTAATATATATATATATATATAATATATTATATATATATATATTTTATATATAAATAACTAATATATAATATATATAATATTTATATATATATTATATAATTATAATATCATTTCTATTAGTCCCATCTAATATTATATTATATATCTATATGATATAATATATATTATATATATATATATATAATATCTATATATTATATATATATAGTTATCTTATATATAATGGTATATATATATATATAATCTCTTATATATATATATTATATATATATATATATTATTTATATATTATAATATATACTATATATAATTATAACTACACACATATATAATAAGATTTATTCTAATATAGTTATATATATATATAGTAATATTTATATATAATAGCCAATATATTATATTATACACACATAATAATAAAATATTATATCTATATCTCTACTATATATAATATATAATGTATATATATATAATATTACTATATATATATTTTATCTATATAGTATATATATATATCTATTATATATATATTGATAATATATATATAAATTATATATTATATAATATATATATCATATTATACTAATATATATATATATTATATATATATATATAATATCGAGCTACAATGTCCCTTTAACTATCTAATTCGGTTCGGTCTACCTCGGAATTGAATATATTTTTCAATATATGCTTAACCGGAAGGGGTGGAATTTTTTTCGTCGATAACTAGATTTTACCTGTACTTGGGTCCGCGAACGCAGGTAACATTATAAAGAATCCAGGTAAACGTCAGTGGAAGCTATAACCACTCAACTCACTTGCCGATAGGCCTTAAAGGTATATGTCGTCTTCTCCCCACTCCTCAAATACGTTTCTCCGCAGCTGAAGTTATTCGTAGCCTCGATATATGTATATGTAATCACGGTAAGTGTGATGTGAACTTTATGTAAAAGTGCTAACGTGTTGTCAAAAGCGCTACTTAACTACCGGAGTCGATGCGGGTTGATGTTTGTCTCCAAACCAACGAATACCTTCAGCAGGACGAGAAAGTATTTGAGGTTGGCGAGATCGACATATACCTTTAAGCCTCTCGCGGTGGGTTGAAGTGGTTATAGCTTGCCACTGACGTTCCTGGGTTATTTAAATGTACCATGAATTTCCAACGCCCCATTCTCCCTACGCTTTTAAACAGAACAAATCTCTGAGAGAGACGGGACGATGTCTGAGATGGCTTCAAATATTTTTCTTTTCTGTTCAGTGCAGTTTTTTTTGGAAATGAATTGATGTAAATTAAGACATTTTCTTCTTTTTCAGATTTATGCTAGTATGGAATAATAAAGTTTCTGAAATAAAATGAAAAACCAGGGAAAGGTTGGATTCTAGGATAAATTTTTGAAAATAATAAGAAATCAATTTATACGTCTACAGAACCAATGATTAAGTAATTCGGAATTAATATCTTTAATCCTTTAACCAATTCTGTTTTCTTTTTTTTTTTTTTTTTTTTTTTTTCATATTATCTCCTACTTATAAACTTTTTTTTTTTTTTTTAAAACAAAGATACTGGAACATTCCTAAACTAATATGGCGCAGTCTCCTTCAATTTTATATATCAAAATACCATCTCCTAGTAATAAATATGTTACCGAAAATATTTAACACTAATTCACGTACATACTATTTGGACAATAGAATCAAATGTCCTAATTTTAATTTTGATTTGAATCATATCAGATGAAGGTGGATCCAGCTGGCACAGGAAACGGAGTCAATAAGTGTTTGTTATAAGGATCAACAGCCTTCACTTCAGGCCAACGTTTGCTCCCAGATACTCACAGGTCAGAGGAATCAAAATACGAGGTTTATGTTGTTTACATTCATACCAGAAGTTTTTATCGATGGAGATCTCCAATTGCTTGGTTCAACCGTTTTCTGTTCCAAAACAGGTAAGGACGAACGGCGCTTCGTCCCTCCTCGAAGATCCTCAGGAAGAATTCAGGGAATAGGAAATACTACCCGAATAAACTTGTTCCGCATATTTTAAACCGCGTTTAAAATTTTTCTTTTTTTTCTATGTTTATAGGTTGTTTTAGAATTCCTTCACCAATGTTATGGCTCTCAGTTTTAGTTAGCGATTAGAGTCCATAAGAGGGTGATGGGACGTAAAGTTATATATTTTGTTGTAAATATTTCCACAAATATTTTTTCGTTTGGATACACAAGAGTATTACTAATGGATCTTTATACTGATATGTATTATCTATCTATATATTATTATATATACTTAGATATCTATATTATAATCATATATTATCTATATATTATATATTGTATATTATATTATATATAGTATTTATATATATATATCTATATATATATATATAGTATATATATATATATATTATATATATATATATATATATATATAATCTATTATATATAATATACATATATATTAGTATCTTATAATTATATATATATAATGTGATAATATATATATTATATCTATATATTAAAATAATAAAAATATATATTATATATATTTATTATTATTATGATTATAATTATTTATAATATATAAAATAATATAAAATATTATATATATATATATATATTATTAATAATATAATATATATATATTGTATATATATATTCATATATTATAGTTATATCTAATATATTATAATAAAATATATAAATATATCTCTTAAGTATTAATATTATATATCATCTACTATATAGTATATCTCTATATATATACTAATATCTATATAATAATATATAATATATAATATAGTATATATATCTTATATATATATACCGTATACGTATATATCATATATATATATATATATAGTTAGCTATTATTAATATCGATATATATGTTATTTATCTATATATTATATATATATATATATAATATAATATACATTATATATATACATTATATATATATTATCTCTCTATATATATAGTATATATATTATAAATCATATATACTATATCATATCTATAATCTATATAATATGTAATATATACTATATAATAAAATATATTCATATATATATACCCACATATCTCTAAAAGCAAAATAATATAATTATACTATATATGTATATATATATATATATATATATAATCTTCATATATCTATATATATATATATATCTATATTATATATATTATATATATAATATATATCTTATAATCATCTCTATATCTATATCCACAAACCCTATAAATAATCGTATTATTTATAAGGGTAGCACATATATAATCTGATATATATATTATATATATAATTATATATATAATAAATATATATTATATATATATATATTATATATATATTATTTATAATGTATATATAATATTATATATGTAATATATATATATATATTATAGATAATATATATATTATAATCTCTTATATTATATTATATATTATATAATATCATATATATAGCTCTATTATATATATTATGTATCGAGCTACAATGTCCTTTAATATCTAATTCGGGTCTAACCCCTCGAATTAAATTATTTTATTTTTCATAATATGCTTAACCGAAAGGGGAATTTTTTTTCTCTATAATAAGCTTTACCTGTAGCTTGGGCGCGAACGGCAGGTACATTATAAATCCTCCAGGAACGTCAGTTGGAATGCTATAAACCACTCACCCACTGCGAGAGGCTTAAAGGTAATTCCTGTCGTCTCTCACCTCAAATACTTTTCTCGGGCGCTGCAAGTTATTCGTAGCTCGATATATGTATATGAATCACGGTAATGTGATGACTATGTAAAATGCTTACGTGTGTCAAAAGCGCTACTTAACTACCGGAGTCGAGGCGTTGATGTGTCTCCAAAACCAACGAATCTTCACGCGAGTTTTGGAGAGCGACTTAACCTAAGCCTCTCGGCGGGGTTGAGTGGTTAAGCTTCCCTGACGTTCTGGATTATAATGACCTGGTTGCGCGCCCAAAGTACAGGTAAATCCTAAATTATCCGAAAAAAATTCCCCTTCGTTTAGCATATAGAAAATATTTTTCGGGAGAGCGAATTAATTTAAAGACATTGTAGCTGATATATATGATCAAACGTAAGAATGATACTTATGTAATGCTACGTGTTGTCAGCGCTACTTAATACCGAGTCCCGAGGCGGGTTGATGTTGTCTCCAAACAAACAATACTTCAGCGCGAGAAAGTATTTGAGGTGAGAGACGACATATACTTTAAGCCTCTCGCGGTGGAAGTGTTATAGCTTCCACTGGACGTTCCTTTGATTTATAATGTAACCTGCGGTTCCGCGCCCTCAGGGTAAACAGGTAAATTCTATTATCCGAGCAAAAATTCCTCGTTTAGCATTATAATTGAAAATATAATAATTCCGTGGTAAGAAAAAGCGAATTAGGGATAATTAAAGGCAAAAATTGTAGCTCCGATTATATGTTATATTTGGAATTTCCAAGTAATGTGGTTAATGCTTATGGTAAACTGGCTCGTTGTTGTCAGGCGCTTACTAAAACTACCGGAGTCCGAGGCGGGTTGATGTTGGCTTCCAAAAACAACGGATTAACTTCACGCGAGAAAGTATTTGAGGTGAAAAGAGACACATATACCTTTAAGGCCTTCTCGCGGTGGTTTGAGGTGGTTTAGCCTTCCCACTGACGTTCTGGATTTTATAAATGTACCTGCGTTCGCGCCCCAGTTAAACGGTCCATCTATTATCGAGCTTCCCCTTCCCCCCGGTTAAGCTATGAAAAATATATTAATTCCCGAGGTATAGCGAATTATATTAAAGAACATTGGTGCTCGTATATGTATAAGAAATCACGGTAATGTGATATGACTTTTAAAATGTTAACTGTAAAATGTCAAAAGCGCATACTTAACTAACCGAGGTCCGAGGCGGTTGATGTTTCTCCCAAAACCAACGAATACTTTCAGCGGGCGAGAAAAGTATTTGAGGTTTGAAGACGACCTTAACTTTAGCCTCTCGGCGGTGGTTTGAGTGGTTATAGCTTCCACTGACGGTTCTTGGAATTTTATAAGTACCTTGCGGGGCCCGCCGCCCCAAGTAACAGTTAAAAATCTTAATTTAATCGAGAAAAAATCCCCTTCCGGTTTAAAGATATATGAAAATATATTAATTTCCGAAGGTAGAGCGAATTAGAATTAAAGGCATTGTGGCTCGATATATGATATGAAATCACGGTAATATGATATGACTTATGTAAAAGCTAAACGTGTTGTCAAAGCGCTACTTAACCTAACCGAGTCGGGAGGATTGTTTGTCTGCAAACCAAACGATACTTCAGCGCGAGAAAGTATTTGAGGTGAGAGACCATATACCTTTAAGCCTCTCGCGGTGGTTGAGTGGTTATAGCTTCCACTGACGTTCCTGGAATTTATAATGTACCTGCGGTTGCGCCCCAGTACAGTAAATCTATTATCGAGAAAAAATTCCCCTTCGGTTAAGCATATGATAAAATATATTAATTCCGAGGTAGAGCGAATTAGATATTAAAGGAACATTGTAGCTCGATATATGTATATGAATCACGGTAATGTGATATGACTTATGTAAAATGCTACGTGTTGTCAAAAGCGCTACTAACTACCGGAGTCGAGGCGGGTTGATGTTGTCTCCAAAAACCAACGAATACTTCAGCGCGGAAGAAAGTATTTGAGGTGAGAGACGACATATACCTTTAAGCCTCTCGTGGTGGTTTGAGTGGTTATAGCTTCCACTGACGTTCCTGGATTTATAATGTACCTGCGTTCGCCGCCCAAGTACAGGTAAATCTATTATCGAGAAAAAAATTCCCCTTTCGGTTAAGCATATATGAAAATATATTAATTCCGAGGTAGAGCGAATTAGATATTAAAGGACATTGTAGCTCGATATATGTATATGAATCACGGTAATGTGATTATGACTTATGTAAAATGCTACGTGTTGTCAAAAGCGCTACTTAACTACCGGAGTCGAGGCGGGTTGATTGTTGTCTCCAAACCAACGAATACTTCAGCGCGAGAAAGTATTTTGAGGTGAGAGACGACATATACCTTTAAGCCTCTCGTGGTGGTTGAGTGGTTATAGCTTCCACTGACGTTCCTGGATTTATATGTACCTGCGTTCGCGCCCAAGTACAGGTAAATCTATTATCGAGAAAAATTCCCCTTCAATTAAGCATATATGAAAATATTATTATTCCTTGAGGTAGAGCGAATTAGATATTTAAAAGGACATTGTAGCTCGATATATGGATGAAATCACGGTAATGTGATATGACTTATGTAAAATGCTACGTGTTGTCAAAAGGCAGCTACTTAACTACCGGAGTCGAGGCGGGTTGATGTTGTTCTCCAAACCAACGAATACTTCAGCGCGAGAAAGTATTTTGAGGTGAGAGACGACATATACCTTTAAGCCTCTCGTGGTGGTTGAGTGTTATAGCTTCCACTGACGTTCCTGGAATTTATAATGTACCTGCGGTCGCGCGCCCAAGTACAGGTAAATCTATTATTGAGAAAAAATTCCCCTTCGGTTAAGCATATATGAAATATATTAATTGCGAGTAGAGCGAATTAGATATTAAAGGACATTGTAGCTCGATATATGTATATGAATCACGGTAATGTGATATGACTTATGTAAAAATGCTACGTGTTGTCAAAAGCGCTACTTAACTACCGGAGTCGAGGCGGGTTGATGTTGTCTCCAAAGCCAACGATACTTCAGCGCGAGAAAGTATTTGAGGTGAGAGACGACATATACCTTTAAGCCTCTCGCGGTGGTTGAGTGGTTATAGCTTCCACTGACGTTCCTGGATTTTAATATGTACCTGCGTTCGCCGCCCTAAGTACAGGTAAACAATCTATTATCGAGAAAAAATTCCCCTTCGGTTAAGCATATATGAAAATATATTAAATTCCGAGGTAGAGCGAATTAGATATTAAAAGGACATTGTAGCTCGATATATGTATATGAA
>NC_087216.1:46502523-46510023 GCF_015104395.2 Macrobrachium nipponense | reverse complement strand
TGGAGACATTTTAATGGCATCACTGATCATAGTATTAATGTTATGTCTAATTGTATCTATATATCTATCCCAGTTTCCTCCTATAGTCTTTCTGAGAGCGTCGAGAACTTTCCTGTTTGCTCGTTCACATAAACCATTAACTTCAGGTCTGTGTGGGATAATTGTTACTTTCTGTATGCCCATAACTTCTGCCAGGCACTCTAAGGTCCTGTTTACACGTTATCTACCATTATCATTTAGCAAAAGTTCAGGTGAGCCATATCTACAGATGACAATGTTGAAAAAGGCTACAGCCACTTCTTCGGCCGTGGAAAAATTTCAACTGTCTCGTTAGTTCATCGATTATTACCAATAAATACCTGTGGCCACACCCTGCTTCACAAAAATCTTCCAATTTATCCATGTGTATTCTCTGAAAAGGTCTACTTGGTATCAGATATGACCCTAATTTGCAAGAAGTTACCCTTGTGGGTTTGCGAGCATTGCATGCACACTGTGCACTTTCTTACAAATTTTCCACATCTGTCCACATATTTTTCCAAATATGCATCTCATTATACGTCTTTTCTAGCCCAAATGTGGACTACCAAACTTGCAATGTACTATATATAAAACCACTGGAATTTGGACTTTCGTAATCACGATCTGGGTCGTGTCCCCATTTCTTTCATTTGTCCTTAATTTATATTTCATTTTCCTGACCAACAGATTACCTTCTAATTAAAAAGGTAACTTATAACCTTTCCTGACTGATTCCTATCTGGGGAAATGAGACTGATATCCCATTGTATAGAATCAATAGTAACCACCCCACTTGAAATCCTTCCGTATCATAAAAACTTCTACAAAGGGCACCCACAACTGTATTTTGCTTGCCCTCTATGTATTTGAGCTTTGCATCAAAATCTCTGATAGTTAGGAACTATCGAGCTCTTTTGGACGACAGATCTGGCTTATTAAAAAGATCCAATAATGGCTTGTGGTCTGCAAGAACTTCCACTTTATTCCCCATTAGCAACATTTTAAAATGAACCAAGCTAAACACTATTGCAAAGGCTTCCTTATCTACTGTAGCCATTAATCTTTCATTGCTGGCCTTTGTCCTAAATTTCCTGCAATAATAACCTATTGGATCCTTTCAAATGCTTGCATAAGGCAAGCACATATAACCTCCTGACTGGCATGAGCCACTGGTGTGAAAGGTTCACCGAGATCTAGAAAATTTAGAACTGGGGAATTCATTAATGCATCCTTAATTTTATGAGAAGCTACTTGTTGCGGTTCTCCCCAATAAAATTGAATATCTTCTTGCAACACGTCCATTAAAGGAGCTGCTATGTTAGAAAAACCTTTGACGTATCTGCGGAAGAAACCCGCCATTCCCATGTATGACTTCCTAACTGTATCGTTACACTTCAATAATTCCACCCATGCAACACAAGTATTTGATACTCTTTTTACCGATACAGTGCTAATAACCCCTCATAGTTTCTCGCTACCTTCAATTATGCACACCTCTTTGGGTCTTTTCACTTCCCTCAGCTCGACTTTGACCATAGTCCTTGTACATGGATTTAAAAAAACATCCTCAGATAAAACACCTTTATATTTGTGGTCATTATGCATAGCACCTTCATATTCCACATCCACATAAATATCACCCTTATTTATACGAATGACCCTTAATCTATCCACCATAGCCCCAATGTTAGTATCAGTATCACCACTGTTATTTCTCATACCACCATTATTTATGCCACAATCATCACCAGTACCTCTATTATAAACCATCATTATCACCTGTTTCCCCATTATAACTGCCATTGTCACTGCCATTATCCCAAATATCCCCATTAACACCGCCGTGATCACCAATATCCCTGTTAATACCCCCATGATCACAAATGTCCCCATTATAACTGACATTGCCACCACCGGCATTACCACCATTTTCACCCATATTGTTATCAATATCACTACTAGTATTCCCCATATTAATCTCTGTGTCCTTACATCCATGTGCACTCACATATGGAATAAAAATACCTGGTACCCCAGCAAAAGCCTGTTACCTAATGCAACCCCTTTTATAACCAAAAATGGTTCTATCAGTACTCTATCATCCAGAGCAAACCTTATTCTTATAAAACCAAAGGTATTTAATCTATGGGGTTGCAAATAACACACTGTCTCTGTTGAGGGTTTCAAAGTGTATTGGGAGAACATGGACTGATACAGATCATGGTCCAACAAATTCACGGAGGCCTCCGTGTCAATGAAAATTGAGATCTTTACATCCCCCACTGTTCCCTCAACTATCGGCCTGGGCTCTGGGGCATCCCAAACAAAACCACAATGGCACGTACAAATCATCTGTACACTTTTTGTTGATCGGTTTTCTAAAAATTTTGCATATTCCACAATATTTGCCTCTACATATTTTCTTTGTGTCCTAGTTTATTACAATTGAAACAATGCAACTGCTGTTGCCATGATCCATCGATCCTCTCTTATATTCCACTTTTGCACAGAAACAAGGAGAAGCAAAATTTTAGTCTCCTTGTGCTCTATTTTTTGGACCAGTCCCATTAAAAATGTAATATCCACCATGAGACATTTGGACATGCATTTTTGAATTTGGGAATAAATTAGTTCCTCATCTGATGTACGTTCATTTTTCATCAAAGCTATTTACAATGGTATCCGGGACATCACATAGAGGCTGTGAAAATGTGTTATTTTCTGTAAGTTGCTAAGTAAGATATTATTCCCATTTACTCATGTGGACTTTTCCAATTTTTGTATTCAATCTCCTGCTGAGTCAAAAGGTTTTGAGCTATGGTCAATCTAGGTCTTTTGACCTTTCCTAATCTTGTAAAAGCCCCCCAGGTCTCTCTCTATATTTCTGTGTATCTTTGCTCCATAGGCTGCCCTCAGAAATGCTTGTAATTCGGTCCATGACCAGCATTTTGTGTACTGGAAACTATGGCAACGATAAGCTAAATCCCCTTTATTGAAATTTAACAAGGATTTTGTCTCTGTTAATGCCTCTGCATCATATTCAGTTCCCTTGGCATTTAAGTATTTATTCACTCCCTCAATAAAGATTTGCACTGGCTGGGACAGAACACTGTCATCAATGCCCTGAAAAGAGCTAACTCCTGCACTTATACTCGTAATTTTATGCAACAAAGTATGTTACCTGCTTCGGCCATTTTGGCTTCCGTAATGTTCAATATTAAACCCAGCCTTAATAACGTCAATAATATTTATCCAGTTTCCCTCACAAATCACCAACACAAAAGGAACAATATATCAATCACCATCCCAATTTGATAAAAATGCATATACCAGTTCTGAACACAATATTTTCCCATAAATGTTTCTCGAGTCTGAAGAGAAGATCCCCACAATCGTTTCACGGTCAAGGTTATCAGCTGATCAAATCTGTGTCAATAGAAAAAGGGAAGACAAGAGAAAGAAAATGAGAGACAGATGTTCGCCTCTCACTCATTATTTCCTGACTTTGCCCAATTCCCTCGCCCACACTTTCTCTTACACCCTCTTACGTACAAAAATTGGAACACGTCATGTCGTATATTCTAATTGACAACAAACCACAGAAAAATAAGAATGAAATACACCTGTGAGCAAATTGTTGACATAAAAAATACAGGTAATAAAAAAATGAAAAATTTAACACTTACGTCATCATTAGGGAACAGCACATTAAACACACTGAAGTCGTCTGCTTCAGCATTAGTGCTTCTATATTTTATTATACTTGCGAGCACATGTAATTATTACACTGGCAATCCCCGTAAGATTGCCCCACTATAACTATTATACCGTAATTTCTGCTGCATTTACAACACCCGTCATATCCTCACACCACGAACAATGCCACTGCCTCCAGAGACTGGCTGACTCTTTGACCACTCACATTTCGCTGACTTCAACGACTTTGTCAGCACTAGAGGAACAGTTGCCAAAAATACGTAATCTGTAGGCCTGAATGCCTTTCCCATCTGCCACCACTGTTATGGGGTCATAAGACCCCATTTTACTAAAATGAGATAACTCTTATCTCATAGTGTGACCTACCTTCGTTTGTTCCCATCGCATGCCATCCCAGTAGCTAGCTGAAAATAAATCATTAAATCTTGATTTCACCAAAATAGCTAACATGAAAATGAGATAAAATGAATTAAAGAAATACCCAAAATTCATTAAAACACCATTACTCTTCTACATAATCAGTTTGGATATAACTATCCCCACTTATTATCACTGTCTAATAACTCCATGAGTCTTTATCAATAAATGTCACATAAAAGTCTAGAGAATTCATTTTTAGGTTGCAACAACCAAAACCATCTGAAAAATAAACCATAATTATCAAACACCTAAATGCATCAATAAGTGCAATGATAAAATGTCCTATAAATCTTTTCTAAGTGTTTTCTCCTCTTCCTCTAAAGTTTTCCAAAGTCTTTACTCTCTTACTTTACCTTATCTCCATGGATGTCCAAGCACCTCCTATGGCCTGGTTTCACACTCGATGCTGTTGTATAGTTCCCCAATAATCAGCATACTACGAATTTTAATACATTCATTTGCTCTAACAGATATATGCACTTACGTCTACTGATGGATATACGAATGTACGCACTCTATACCTTTTTCTTCTGATGTCATGATCACCTGATTTTCCCTCTTTCCAGGTCATCCGCGCGCCCAAGGTCTCCCTGGTGCGACTGGGCTTTTATGATTTTTTTGTCTAGTGTGGGCGACTAAGGAATTCGCTGCTTTGCACATGTCTCAAACACCGAACACTCGAGGTTGAACTATTTTCACGTCGCCACTTGCCACTCAAGTTATCAATTCTACTTTATTTAAATTAGTGTGTCCATGCCGTGTATATATATATATATATATATATATATATATATATATATATATATATTTATATATATATATATAAATATATATATATATTATATATATAATTACTGAGCTACAAATGTCCTTCAATATCTAATTCCCTCTACCTCGGAATTAATATACTTTCATTAAACTGAAGGGGAATTTTATTAGGCGATAATAGAATTGTCGGCGCCAAGGCGCGAACCCAGGACACCATACAAATCCAGGAACGTCAGTGAAGCTTTTACCAACTCCACTACCGCAAGAGGCTATAAGTTAATGCCGTCTCTCACCCTCAAATACCTTTCTCGCTCAGGCATTCGCTGATTTGGAGCCAGCATTAACCCACCTCGACCTCAGTAGTGTTGTAGTGCTTATGACAGCACGTAGCCATTATATAAGTCATATCACATTACCGTCATTCATATACATACATCGAGCTACTCTAGTCATCCAGTTAACGTCAATCGGTCAGAGGAGGCTTCACACTTAACTTGTACATTTCCACATGAAGGGAGTTACGAGAGACTTGAGTGACTTCGGTGACCATAACCATGTACAGGAAGTAATCGCTGCATACCTTTGCCATCATTGGCTTTAGTGAATTGTAAGGTGTTTTCGATTGAGCCGTTGTATCAGAATCATGTACCTGAGATTATTGCAGTGAAATTTTGTGTCCTTTTTGAGATTTTTTGGGATTCTCGTGGTCGCGAGGCCACATTGTGTCCTCATTACAGTAAAGTGTAATCCAGCCTCATTTTTGATTAGTTGCTTTGTAAATTTGTAAGTATGATATCAGAGAATTATTTTTTGTAATAAAATCAACAAAATTCAGTGCGTTTCCATTGAGCTGTCCTTGTGTAAGGGCTGGGACTTTCCCCTTCAGGTAGGACAATCCCCATCACAACATCGAGGCTGAGCTAGTGCTCTGTCGTTGAAGTATTCGTGACATTTTTGGTCCTTCGAACATGATAATCCTAAAGAACCAATCCCCGAGCAATGGCACCTCGAGTATGGTATTTAACGTGTTCATACTTAGTCACTCGCAAGTGCCCTCCAACCTCCTGTGAAACGATGGAAGTGGTAGTCATAACGAAAGTTACCGTAGGCTAGGTGCTCTGCAACAGAGCCTAGTAAGTTTGTCGCCCTAGACCCAGTGCCAGTGCAAGACTAGCATAACTGTTGTTTTCACCCTCATGTGCGAGACGTATTTCATTAAATTGTGAAATTAATCCGCAGCGAGCGGGCGGGAAAAAAGCGATCAGGAGGAAATCGTTTATGTAATCCTGATTGACGGTGGTGTCGTTTCCATTGCAGCATTTGAATTGTTGACAAACTCAAAATAGCGGCCACCGCAGAAACTCAAATTGAGTCCATCGAAGTCCTCCTGACCGCCACGATCTCTTGAGACCAAAGGAATCTTTTGGATTTGCTAAGTGTTCAAGCAGACGAACAGCAATTAAGATCTTTGTATTTAACACACCCTGTTGAACTGGAGCCCTCAGTCGAAAGTAACGTAACTGCAACCTTAGAAGAAGTGGGCCAGACTATAACCTTGTTTTTAAGCCACATTGGCACCTTGTCTCGCGTATCGCAACCAAAAACCTGTCTGCCACAACTGAAAGAATTGCCACTGCCCACATTCAAAGGCGAAAAGAGCGAGTTCGCCATCTTTAGAGAATTGTTCCATGAAAACGTTGATCAACATAGCGATTTGGGTGACATGCCTGAATGTACTCATCTATTGGGATCACTAGAAGGAGAGCCGCTCAAAGTGATTTAGTCTTTTGGTGTAACCGTTGCAAATTCTCATGTTGCCTCAGACTTACTGGAGAAATATTATGGGAACCAGCAGCAAACATTAGTCATTTTGCATCGGCGACTGGCTGACATTTTGTATCCTAATTGTAATTGCATTGAACTCAAAAGCTTCCGTATTGAACTCGCCATTCTAATGAAGCAAATCGAACGACACAGTGGATCTCCTTTGGATCAAGGTATGCTATTGAGCCTTATTAATCAGAAAGACCCCAGGGTCAAGTGTATCATAAAGTAGTCGAATATCTCCGTAAGTGCTATTTTTCCTTAGATGAACTGTTCGAAGCATTAGATTTCCTCGTCCAAAGCATGGAAGATGATTCCTTGCAACGAGAAAAAGACTTATCACAGGAGTTGGAAGCCAACGTAACGTGTGGAACAAAGTGCCCGTTCTGTAATGGCAACCATATCGCCTTTAATTGCACAAAACATTCAACTATAGCAACTAAGAAACGTCAATTGATCCTGTTCAAAAAGTCCTTTAATTGTTTTGCTACCGGTCATGGCAGTAGACAATTGCAAGTTGTGTGATGGACGCCATCACAGTTTAATTTATGAAAGAGATTACCCTTAATAAAGGTCCGTTGTGTCTTCCACCAACCATTCAAGTTATCAGTCCTCCCCTAAACTTTCTCATGTAGTTTCACAACCAGTAAAATGCCAAGGGTCTAACAGTAAAGCCAATAAGAAAACTTTACCAAAGTTAAAAGATGAAAACCCATTCGTAACCACTAACATAGTCAAGGATGAGCCTTC
>NC_087216.1:46495023-46497523 GCF_015104395.2 Macrobrachium nipponense | reverse complement strand
ATAATTTTAGTAACTTAACGCTAATCCTTAGCGAGTTGTCTTAATTAAATTCACAAGATGCTCTTTAGATGCACTCAATTTCCAGATAAGGGAAGCGATATTTACACTGGACCGTCAGCACTACTGAATTGAAGGCTTTCATATTTATTTGTTACGCTTGTTTCACTGTTTCTGTGTAAGGAGAGTTTGGTTTGTAGCTTAAAACAATATAAATATTTGGAAGACGAGAAGAAAAGGGATGTCTTCGAAACCTAAGTTGATTCCATGAGAGTAAGAATCATCTCGAATGTTTCAGAACATGTAAAGTGTTTTACCTATTACCATCATCATTAATAGTAGAATTAGCAGCATTGTTAGTGGTTAACTAACCTTACAGTTAACCTTAGCAACGTTAACTTTTCATTTAGACTGCGGAAAATAACGTTTTATAAAACAGGTCAAGTCTTTATGACGCATGAATTACTCATTCGTTTAAAAGACTTGAAAATATTGTGTAAAGATATTGGTCCTTTATCCTATGGAAATTAATGGTCTCTAATATTGAAAGCCTTATATTCCAGTTATATTGTATAATGGCACATTTATTTTCCCTCTTTGTAATTTGAAAACTTTCGGCTCATTAATGTTGATTTAATATTCAATAATAGCACCAAAATATTATTAAATTCATACGATCCAGTCAAAGTTAACTACAATTACTGAATTAAGATGGGTAATATTGATATATGTTTACATATGTATGTTTACATAGGGTAGTGTCCCGGGGAAGATATACATACATATATATATATATATATATATATATATATATATAGTATATATATATATATATATTATATATATATTATATATATATATATACATATATATATAATATATATATATGTGTGTGTGTGTGTGTGTGTGTGTGTGTGTGTGTGTGTGTGAGAGTGTTCAAGATTTGGCAAGAGTCGGAGCTGAGCTGAGAGACCTTCAGTCTTGCTTGAGTAGATAAGGGGGGGAAATGTTATCACAATTTCAATCCAAGGATGCGTGGCAATTAATTTACAATAAATATGCTAAGAATTTGTTCCGAGCTTAATTTCTTATCGTTTATTGCATTGTCTGAGTTGTGATTTTAATTTGACAAAATAAAAGGAAAAATATTTAGAAAGAACATTTATAACTTTGTAAACTTCCTTTTTTTTTTTTTTTTTCGACTGTCTCAGGGAAAAGAGGCCCACAAGGGATGGGAAATATTTACTTTTAACCTCCCATGGAATGTACAGACATTTCTTAGAATTTTTTTGTTATACCATGAGCATATACATATCTTCCTCTTTCCATTAATAAAATGTCTTTTTAGTTTTTCTTTTAAATTAGCCATTCTTATATTTATCCCGGTCATGGGTGCATGCATTAGTGTACATTAGCCCGGACTGTGAATGGTTAAAAAAACATTTTCAGGTTTAAAAATTTTAGTTAGAGTTGAATGGTATAAACAGTTAATTTGATCCTCAACGCGAATATATTGAGTATATACCTCAAAAATACAAAATCAAACATATATACAAATAATATATATATATATATATATATATATATATATATATATATATATATATATATATATATATATATATATATATATATTACTTGTATATATGTTGATTTTGTACTTTTGTAGTATAACTATGCAACTGTAAACAAAACATTGTAAACCTGAAAATGTTTTTTAACATTCACAGTCCGGGCTAATAACACTAATGCAAACACCCATGACAGGGGCTAAATATAAGAATGGCTAATGTAAAAGAAAAACTGCACAGATAACTTATACTACATACATACATACATATATAATATATATATATATATATATATATATATATATACATATATATATATATATATATATATATATATATATATATATATATATATATATACATATTTATATATTTATTTATATATATATATATATATATATATATATATATATATATACATATATATATATATATATATATATATATATATATATATATATATATATATATATATACATATATATATAAGGGTTCAACACAAGTTTATACAAATATTTAGGGAAATGAAAGAAAATGTCATTTTGAACCGAAATTCTTCTATAAACATTCATTTTAAGGATTCGTTTGTCGGTGAAGGGAATTTTAAGATAACTGATATCAGTGCTGCTTTCAGGCGGTGGAGGTTGGTAAGGAGAGTTAGGAGTAGCCCGGGATGTGTTTGGGGTGAAGAGAATAAGGCAAATGATTTGTTAGTCTTTTTATTATGATTCTTTTTCTTGCAAGTAATCTAATTCAACTACTAGTTATCAGAAGTAACATCTGGCTATATGTATCAAGAAAGTATTGTTGTACCAAGAATAATGACTATTTGTACGCCTATGTCTGGTCTCTGATGGAGAGGAGATTCAATTAGGCTTACTTTTTTTTTTTTTTTTTTTTTTTTCATTGGTATCCAATAAATACTGATAGGG
>NC_087216.1:46455023-46490023 GCF_015104395.2 Macrobrachium nipponense | reverse complement strand
GTGATAGTATACCACAAGATATAGCGCACGAAGTGTAAAAAATGCCTTCCTATCAGTGACCAGATTGAATTTTTGTAATAAGAGAAAACCTTTCCTGTTTATCTATGGTACATGATAACTTTAATTCCTTTAACACACACGTATATTTCCATTTCTAAGTGAAGGTAGAAAAATACTGGCTGAGTGATGTTTCTATTACAGAATTATCTGTCATCACATCGGCTGAGTCAAAGATGCTGTACTGGGTACCTGACTGATCTGATATAGATTAGCTACTTGGGAACTTGTTCTACTCTTAGTGCATTTGTAACACTTGAACCTCGAACAATATATCATTTATAGCTTTCTTAGTAAATAAGTAAATACCATTTGTGTAACACTCATTTTCTGCAACTCGACTGCCCAGGAACTCGCTATTTTTGCATAGTCATTATCTGCTTCACGATTACAAAATATAGTACATATTTGTGTGTGTGCTAATGTAAAATGATTACGGTACTCAGCTATTTATAAATTTACATATTATCTTATTCCTACAGCTTCCCAGGACAACAGATGAATGCAAGGGGCTTCGAAAAGCACTGGAACTAGCCTCACTTCGTGATAGACAGCAAGTATGTGAAAATGAAATGTCCACCGTACTCGGGATCTATTTACTACAACTACAGGAAAACATACAGCATTGTATTAATGACAATTGTAAACTCTTTGTATGAATTCCTAATGGCAGATGTTGGTGTTAATGGTCGAGTGTATGAAGGACGTGCATTTAGTCATACAACATTTAGACTGATGTTTAAAGATCAATCATTAGATATCGTTGTACCTGCTGTTTACCAAACAGTGACAGACAAGTTCCATACGTACTGATATGTGACGAGGCTTTTGCTTTGTCTGAAAATCTATTAAAGCTATGCAACCAAGCCGAACTGAATAATCCTGAACGTATATTCATTTATCCGCTTAATAGATCATGCATTTGGAATTGTGAATGGTCGATTTGGTGTGTTCCAGAGGCCTATTTGTGTATCACCTAATAAAGTCAAGTGCACTGTTTTAGCTTGCTGTTATTTACATCATTACTTACCAGGAAGGAAATCAGATGCATACATTGACCAAGGCAGTGTGGACATAGAATATTTGGAGACTGGTCAGATTTATGAGGGATCATGGCGATCAGTAACAAGACTAGAAATTCATTGGAGCAATCAAAAGTGGTAAGGGAGAGCTGCTGTGAATACTTTAACTCAGAAGGAATGGCGTCCTGGCAGAAGAGATATGCTATATACAACAAGGGCACAAAATGCATTTGGACCCACTATTTGTGGTTTTAGATTTATAGTTAATTTTATACATAGTGTATATTTATTGAATTGATTAAGAAGTCAAGTATCAAATGGTGGAAATGATTGTTAGCTATTAGGTTACATATAATGCATTCCAGTAAAACATAAGAATGATGCCACACTCCTAGGCTTTTGATTTAATACTTGATGTTACAGTCTATAGTTAATCATTCATTGTTAGTGTGGTATTTTATGTTGCTGTTTTTTTTACTGTTAGCAATAGAAGTTCAATAATTTTTACTTACCGATGATGTTTCATTTAAGTCATTCCTTTTCTCGCCCTCCTCTATGCTTATTGAGGTTGTAGACTATGATCTACTGGAAACTGCATCTCATCAAAATACCTTAACGTTGGTTGATACACCTCATCTAAACCAGCCCCAGATCTCTGTGAACTCTAAATTTTGCTAATTCCTTTCTAAAATTTGTTCTGAGTAAGTATTTTCTTTCTTACATCATTAAGCCGCTAGGTATTTTTCTTTGTACTTTTTCATCATTTCAGCAAGACCTCATATGCGGTGTCTTTCTTTTGTCTGTCACTGTATTCTTTACTTTTAACCTGCCACTGTACAGGTAAATCGTTGTATGATTTTCAGCAGTAATTGTCGATCATCCTTCTTACCAGAGATGTCGACGGTTAAGGGCAGGATGCACATTGACAGGAAATTGTGTTATTTTACTCTCGGACCACTAAATATATTCGTATTGTGCAATAAAATATCAAACTCTTTATGATGTCGTCAGTATATTGTGTCATTCTTCAATACTATCCCCACACTTTCAATAATATTGTACAAAACAGAATATTGCACCATGACATTGATAGTGTATGGGATGCACTTATGTTAGTCTAACATCAGTGTTACTGTGTGAATTCCTTCTAGCGAACAATACATTGTTTGTGTTCTCCTTTTGTTTTCTCATGCTTGTCATTCTTGCAAGTCGATTCACTCAAATGACTCAGTTTCATATAATATGCATAAGCAAATCATTCAATCTAACTTTTTCAAAAAAAAATGTAACTGCATTGTATAAGAGACTTTTAGCAAAGCAAAACCCACAAAAATTGTTATCACTTAACTATGGCATGTGAAGGGTTTTATATTCGTTTGATTTTCGGAATATTTGAAATGATCGTCCTCTATTACTCAAAGTTATCCCTCAAGAAATGTTCTCTACTCAACTTTCATGAGTCATATTTATAAAATCAGGCTTTACTGCCGAGTTATTATAAGCAAACCCCTTCTGTACACAAACACACACACACACAACCACACACACACACACACACACACACACACACACACATATATATATATATTATTATATATATATAATAATATATATATCTATATATATATATATAATAAACTTGATCACGAAGTATATAAAACGTGATGCTATGTATAAATAAAGGTTTTTGCCACGAAGGAAAAGATGAAAAAGCGAGATAGCCGAGTACTTTCGGTCCTGTTCCGACCCTTTACTAAGGCAAACTGATTTTACAGAGGAAAACATAGTCAAAAGAAGGGTTAATATCCAAACTGACACTACAAGATTAGCAATAAGGTCGATTTCACTCTAACAGAAACGAGGAAACGCCTGAGGGTAGCCACACCTTGGAGGGTACACACGCGGTAAACAGGTTATTCTTCTAGAAAACAGTACATTGAAAAAACAAGGAAGCATATACAACTTAATATCATGAAATTTACACAAATTTTCCCCCAAAAATGTACTGTTTTCTGGAAGAATAACCTGTTTACCGAGTGTGTACCCTCCAAGGTGTGGCTACCCTCAGGCGTTTCCTCGTTTCTGTTAGAGTGAAATCGACCTTATTGATAATCTTGTAGTGTCAGTTTGGATATTAAGCCTTCGACTATGTTTTCCTCTGCAAAATCAGTTTGCCTTAGTAAAGGGTCTGAACATAACCGAAAGTACTCGCCTATCTCGCTTTTTCATTTTTTCCTTCGTGGCAAAAACCTTTATATATATATATATATATATATATATATATATATATAATATATATATATATATATATATATATATATATATATATGTGTGTGTGTGTGTGTGTGTGTGTGTGTGTATATATACTCACACAAACACATACACACCCATATATATATATATATATATATATATATATATATATATATATATATATATATATATATATATATATATATATAAAGGTATAAGCCGCCACGAAGGAAAGTGAAACACTGGAGTAGCCATAAGATCTTTCAGCTCAACATCCTTTACTTAGTAGACTGACTTACATGAGAGATTGAGAAGACAAGGAAGGGTCGTATAAGTGACAGATAGGGATTATAGGGAGATAAGTACCTAGAATCCAACAAACCTGGCGAATTAGTAATACACTGGAAGGTTACTAATTCTCCAGGTGTGTTGGATTCTAGGTACTTATCTCCTTATAATCCCCATCTGTCACTTATACGATCCTTTCTTGCCTTCTCAGTTTCTCAGTCAGTCTGTCACTTATACGATCACTTATACGATCCTCCCTTGCCTTCTCAGTAAGTCAGTCACTTAAAGGACGTTGAGTCGAAAGATCTTTCAGCTACTCCAGTGTTTCACTTTCTTTCGTGGCTTATACCTTTAGTTATATTTTCATCACGTTCCAAACTATCGTGATTCAGTTATATATATATGTTTTTTTTATTATATATATTATATATATATATATCTATATATATATATATATATATTATATATTGTTTTATATATGTATATTATATATATAGATATATATATATATATATATATATATATATAATATATATATATTTATATATTTATTTTTAATTTATATATAATGTATATATATATATATATATAATATATACTATACATATATATATATAAATTTACTATATATATATATATATATATATATATATATATATATATATTTATATATATATATCTATATTTATATATATATATGTTTAGGCGCCAAATGGCCCTATTTAACTAAAAGGAGAGAACACCATGGGCTTTTATGCCAAATCGCTGTAGTTGCGCACAATTAGAAAATAGTGGAAGAAGAAAAGAAAAAAAATTTCAAATAAGACTGATTAATTTTGTTATATTATCCATTTGCAAAATTTAGAGAAAAATGCAACTGCGCAGTGTACCTTTCATTTTCGTGTCTTCTTAATCTTTGATATGTGTCAGTTTCGACGAACCTATCATTTCATTTAACTAAGACTATAAAATCTGTTTCCTCTCTTTTCTTCAATAACTCTAAAAGGACCCTCAAACTTTGGACCTAACTTGTAATTTAATTAATTTCTCACATTAATTTTTAGGAATGCAATATCTCCAATAACAATTTTAACATCTAATGATTCCTCGTTGCTTCTTTCCACAATTTCACAGCCGTAATCTCGAGGCTAACTTAGCCTCGAGATTACGGCTGAGACAAGCATGTCTCTCTCTCTTTAGCTGTGGAAATTAATGCCTTAATTGTATCTTCTCCATGATGAGTTATAGGCAACAAATCAAATGTGCCTCTGGCTTCTTAACCAAACAATGATTCAAATGGATACAGTTTAATGGAATCACTGACCATAGTAAATTGGGATATCTAATGTATAATATATATATTAAGATAGAATAATAAAGATAATAATAAGATATATATATAACTATAATATATCGTATATCTATATCTATATATACTATATAGATATATATATATATATATATATATATATATAGATATATATATATATAGATATAATATATATATATATATCTATATATATATAGATATATATATATATATAGTATATATAGATATATACGATATATAATGATATATATATATATATATATATATATATAGATATATATATATATATAGATATGATATATATAATATATAATATATTAACTAGATATATAGTATTATGTATAATGTAGACATATAGAGATAGATGCGAGATATATATAGCTATACATAGAGAGATATAATAGATATTATATAGATATATGTATATATATATATATACGATATATTCGACCATATATATATAGATATCTATATATATATTACTATATATATATATAAATATCTATAGATCTACTATATATATAATATAAATCTATATATATATAATAATATATATATATAGATATATATATATATATATATATATATATATATAGATGATTAATATATATATATATATATATATATATATACTATGATATATAAATAGAAGATTATATAAATTATTATATAATATATAATAATTACTATATACATATATATATATATATAGAATATATATATAATATATTATAATTATATATATATAGTATATATATATCTATATATATATTATATATCATATATATTTATTATATATCTATATATATATATATATTATCTTTATATGTATATATATATATATATATATATTTTATAATATAATATATATATATATATAATAATAATAATATATATATAAATATATATAGATATATATATATAGATATATATATATATATATATATCTATATATATATATATATATATATATATATATATATATATATATATATATATATATATATATATATATATATATATATATATATATATATATATATTATATATATCAGTTTCTGTCATTACCCCCTATAGTTCTCCTGAGAGCTTCGAGCACTTTCCTGTTTGCTGATGCACGTAACCCATTAGCTTTAGGTCTGTGCGGAATGATTGTTACTTTCTATATCCACAAGATTTTTGCTAAACACTCTAAGGTCCTATTTACAAATTCTCTACCATTATAGGTCAACAAAACCTCGGGCGAGCCATATCTACAGATGATCCCATTGAACAACGCTACAGCCACTTTTTCGGCCATTTTATGCTGAAGTGGAACAATTTCCACTGTCCTTGTTAGTTCATCTATTACTACCAATAAATATCTGTGGGCATATCTTGATTCACAAAAATTTCCTAAGATATCCATATGTATTCTCTGAAAAGGTTTACTTGGTATCGGATATGACCCTAATTTGCAATAAGTTACCCTTGCTGGTTTGCAAGCATTGCATACTGTACACTTTTTCACAAAATTTTCCACATCTCTCCACATATTTTTCCAAATATACTTATTATGCATCTCTTATACGTCTTTTCTACCCCCAAATGTGAACTACCAAACTTGCAATGTACTATATCTAAAACCACCGGAATTAGGACTTTCGGAATCACGATCTGTGTCATGTCCCCTTTACTTTCACTTGTCCTTAATCTATATTAAATTTTCCTTACTAACAGATTACCTTCTAAATTCTAAAACTGAAAAAGGTAACTTATAGCCTTTTCTGACTGATTGCCTTCTGAGGAACGCTTTTGCGTCAGCCAAAATTTCATCCTCATCTTACCTTTGCTCTATGAGATTGATATCCCATTGTAAAGAATCACTAGTAACCACCCTTACTTGAAATCCTTCCTTATCATAAAAACTTTTACTAAGGGTATCTGCGACTACATTTAACCGTGGTCCGAACATTCCACCCACGAAAATTCCACCCATGAAAATTCCTCCCAAAAAATTCCACCCATGAAATTTCAACCCATTGAAAATTCCACCCACGAAAATTCCACCCTTCGAAAATTTTATCTAATAGAATTTTCTCTTCCTCAGCCTCTCTTTCCCCCTCTTTCTGTTTAATTAAATTAAACAACCATCATTGTTAAACAACTATCATCATTAAGCAACCACCATCATTACATAACGGTCATTTCTTTAAAGAACCATCACTATTAAACAAACACTTTCTTTACAGAAGTGTATTTAAAATTTTGTATACTTAATTTGAATAGTTGTCTTCTTTAAGGTTTTCCTTGGTGAGACCTTCATAAAAAAACTAGAGGAATTTCCTATTTAGTATATTTATTATTGAAGCCATTTTATGTTTTGAATATTTACAATGGCCTTAAAGTTTATTACAAGAGAAAAGAGAAAGAAGAAATTGTGTGACGAGGAAAACTATGTTTACGAGAAACACCAAGATAATCCTGCAAAAGCGAAAAAATATTGGCGATGCGAACTATTTTATCAAGGCTGCAAGGCTCGTATCACACGCCTTGTAATTGTAATGAGCCTACATTGCTGTATAGTTCGGGTAATCATACTCATGCCGCTTCACAAGCAGCTATTAAAGCACGAGTTGCTGTGAGTGCAATGCGTGATACAGTTTATATAGGATGTGGATCATCGACCAGAGATATAATTGCAGGTTCCACCCAGCCACTAGACGAGAATGGAAATCACGGCTACAAAATGTGTACTGCCTTTCCCGTAATATTCATAACTGAAGACGAACTATTTTAAGGATTCCTGCTCTTCCGGCATCTCGCACAGGATATGAAATTCCAGATTCTTATAAATATCTTTCTGATGGATCATTTTTGTTAACGTATGATCAGCAAATAACATGGTCCTGTGATGGAACGTTTACAGCTTCTCCAAATCTCTGGACCCAGCAGCTATTCACGATCCATTTCGTTGTTAAAGGAAGGTTCCTTCGAGTTTTTGCATTGTTGCCTAATAAACTATAGGCCACCTACAGAAGACTTTTTTTTTACTTATCTTTGAATTACGGCCAAACAGTCAACTATCATGGATTTTGAACTATCTTTGCACAATGCCTTCACATCAGTGTATGCAAGTGCTGATATATCAGGATGTTTATTTCATTTAGGTCAGTCCCGCTGGCGTAAGATTTGTGAACTACATAAGAAGGTTCAGTATAATACTGACTCTGCGTTAGCATTGGAAGTGAAATGTTTTAATCCTTTGGCATTTTTGCCCATACACGATATTGTTGATGGTTTTGAACTACTGTCCGATGATGAAGTTATACCTACAGAATTTATTTCTTATTTTGAACAGACTTACATTGGTGTTAAGCGTGGAAGAGGGGAACGGAGACGAAGAGTTTATGTTTGTTTATGGTTGTTTCTGTTTATATTATCATCTGATATAGGTTACATTAAGAACTGATTTTAACTAAATAAATTCATTAAAATGTTTAACTTACATTATCTGTGTTTTTATATTTTCAACGAATTCAAAGATATTTTCTTTTACATTATCTGTTTCTATTTCTCATATTTCCCATTTATAGAATAAATCTTTTTTGGGGGGTGGAAATTTCGTGGGTGGAATTTTACATGGGTGAAATTTTCATGGGTGAAATTTTCTGGGAAGAATTTTCGTGGGAGGAATTTTCGTGAGTGGAATTTGCATGGCACCCATTTAACTTG
This sequence comes from Macrobrachium nipponense, assembly GCF_015104395.2. Classification (NCBI taxonomy): domain Eukaryota; kingdom Metazoa; phylum Arthropoda; class Malacostraca; order Decapoda; family Palaemonidae; genus Macrobrachium; species Macrobrachium nipponense. The sequence goes on along the minus strand of NC_087216.1, from coordinate 46,481,359 downwards.
CCCTCTATATATTTGAGCTCTGCGTCAAAATCTCTGATAGTTAGAACCATCGAGCTTTTTTGGACGACATACCTGGCATATTAAAAAGATCCAATAATGGCTTGTGGTATGTAAGAACTTCCATTTTATTCCCCATTAGCAACATTTTAAAATGAACCAAGCTTGGTACGATTGCAAAGGCTTCCTTATCTACGGTAGCCATTAATCTTTCATTGGTGCCCTTTGTCCTAAATTTCCTGCTATAATAACCTATCGGATGGAATTTTCCTTCAAATTTTTGCATAAGGCATGCACCTATACCCTCCTGACTGGGCATCAATCACTAGAGTGAAAGGTTCATTGAAATCCGGAAATTTTGGAACTGGGGGATTCATTAAAGCAGCCTTAATTTTCTGAAAAGCTACTTATTGTGGTTCTCCCCAATAAAATTGAATATCTTCTCGCATCACGTCTGTTAAAAGGAGCTGCTATGTTAGAAAACCCTTTCACAAACCTACAGAAGTATCCCCAAATTCCCAGGAATGACTTAATTTGCAGGAAAATCTGCAATTATTTTGAATTTATCGTCCTTTGCTCTAACTCCCTCTTTAGATATGACATGAATTAAATATGCAATTTGCTTCTTCAAGAAGGAACACTTAGCTAACTTAATTTTCAATCCTGCTACCCTAAGTCTCCTAAGTACTTCCTTACGCACTTCCATGTGATGTTCGATCGAGTCTGTTGCAATCAATATATCATCCATGTACACAAAGACATTTTTACCCAATATCCTGTGCAACACTGTGTCTACTAACCTCGTAAAAGTCATAGGACTACCTGACAAACCAAACGGCATCTGTGTAAATTCAAAATGTCCCTCGGGCACTGAAAAAGCATTATATTCCTTGCTATTTTCGCTAAGAGGGACATGCAAAAAGCCCTGCTCTAAATCAATTGAACTATAAATATTATGTCCCCCAATCTCTATGAAAAGGTCTGGCATGCACGCAACCGAATAATGGTCAGGGATTGTTTTCTCACTCAAGCGTCTAAAATTGATGCATACCCGGACAGATCCGTCTTTCTTAGGCACTGCCAACAAAGGAAAGTTGTATGGGGATGCACAAGGTCTAATAATTCCTTCCCCTTCTCATTTACTGACCTCTTTCTCTACCTGTTCTCTGATTTTGAAAGGTATGTGGTATGCAGGAATAAAAATGGGTTTTGTCTCTTCTTCTAGGTTCACCTTATGTTCTAACACATTAGTCAGTCCTAACTTATCCCCTTTTAAAGACACAGTATCTCCAAATTCAGCCAAATGTTCGCTTACCACCTATATGCTCTTTGTAGTCTGTACTAGCTAAATGTTCCCCAAAGATTTGCTTCCTTGTTTGCATTTCTACCCCTGAAAACTTAGCTTTCTCCTCTACGATAGCCACTGAACCACTACCATTATTCCAATCTTAGAGGTCAACCACATAAGTGTTCTTCTGATATTTTCTAACTGTATCATTACAGTATTTGATACTCTGTTCACCGATACGGTGCTAATAACCCCTCTTAGTTTCTCGCCACCCTCAATTTCGTGCACGTCTTTGGGTCTTTTCACTTCCTTCAGCTTGTTTTTACCATAGTCCTTGTACCTGGATTTAAAATAACATCCTCTGATAAAACACCTTTATATTTGTGGTCATAATAGATGGCATCCTTTTGTTCTACATCCCCATAAATATCACCCTTATTTATACCAGTGTTCCTTATTCCATCCACCATAACCCCACTGATAGTATTAGTATCACCACTGTTATTTCTCATACCACCACTGTTAATGCGCCAAAATTGTCACCAGTTCCCCTACTATAGGCACCATTATCACTGATATCCCCATCATAACTGCCATTGTCACTACCATTATCCCAAATATCTTCGTTAACACCACAGTGATCACCAATATCCCCGTTATAATCATCAACACCATTGCCAGTATTCACATATCATTGGTATGCTCACAATTATCACAGCCAGTATTCCCCATATTAACCTCTGTATCCCCAGTTTCAATTATATCGGCATATGGCACTAACACCTGTATGGATCAATATCCTGTGTTTCCTACATGCAGGATGGCCCAGCAAAAGTCTGTTGCCCAAAGCAACCCTTTTTATCACCAAAAATGGTTCTATCAGTTCTCTATCACCCAGCGTAAACTCTATTCTTATAAAACCCGAGGGTACTTAATCTATGGGCTTGCACATCACACACCGTCTCTGTTGAGGGTTTCAAAAGGTATTGAGAGAACATGGACTGATACAGGTCATGGTCCATTAGATTAACTGAAGATCCTGTGTCAATGAAAATTGGGATCTTCATATCTCCCACTGTTCCCTTTACTATCGGCCTGGGCTGTCAGGCGTCCCCCACGAGACCACAATGGCATGTACAAATCGTCTGTACCCTTTTTGTTGATCAGCTTTCCAAAAAATTTCGCTGATCCCTTTGCCCCTTTGAGTAACTAGCCTGGGTCTTACATCTGTTTCTGAGATGGACAAGACTGCCAAAAGTGATCTGCACCTTTGCATATTCTACAATATTTGACTCTACATATTTTCTTTGTGTGCCCTAGTTTATTACAATTGAAGCAACGCAACTGCTGTTGCCATTGCTCCATCGATCCTCTCTTACAAATGGGGAGAAGGAAAATCTGAGTCTCTTTGGGTTTTATTTCTTTGACCGGTCCCATTGAAAATGTATGATCCACCTTGGGACATTTGGACGTGTGTTTCTGAATTTAGGAATAAATCAGTTCCTCATCTGATGTGGGTTCAATTTTTTCATCAAAGTTACCTACAGTAGCATCTGGGACTTCGTGTAGAAGCATGGAAAAATACACAATTTCCTGTAAGTTAAGTGAGATTTTATCTCCATTTACCCATGTGGAATTTTCTAATTTCTGATTCCATTCTCCCAATGGGTCAAAATGTATTGAGCTATACCCAATAAGGTTTTTATTACCTTTCCTAATCTTATAAAAACCTCTTAGGTCTCTCACTACATCTCCGTGCTCCTTTGCTCCATAGGCTGCCCTCAGAAATGCTTGTAATACGGTCCATGACTTACATTTTGTGTATTGGTATTGAAAAATACGGCATCTAAATGACAAATCCCCTTTATTGAAACTTAACAAGGCTTTTGCCTCTGTGAACGCTTCTGCATCATTTCTAATTCCCTTGGAGTTTTCAAAATTTGCACTGGCTGGGACAGAACGCCATCAACAATGCCCTGAAAGTGCTAACTCCCACGCTTATATTAGTTATCTTATGCACCAAGGTTTGACTATTACCTGTTTCACCATTTTTTCTTTTTTAGGGAGACTCATGATTCAGGATTCGCCCCGACCTCAATAACATCGATGTGTTTATCCCCACAAAAACCACCAACACCAAAAGTAATGAAGTGTCAAGCCCCAATAAAAGAAATTACATGCACCAATTCCCAATAAATAGCTATTCACAAAGAAATATCTCTCAACTCTATTGGAGGAGATCTCCACAGTTATTTCACGCCCAAGGTTATCAGCTGATCAAATGGGTATCATGCACCCAACAGAAAACAAGGAGACAAGAGAGAGAGAAAGAAAAATGCGAGCTGGACCTTCAGTTGTAGGTTTTTGCTGAATTTTGCACATTCGCTTAGGCAGCACCCTCACTCACACATGCTCACATACAAAATTAAACACTTCGTACAGTATATTCCTATCCATTGCATTTAACAGCAAACCACAAAAAAAAAAATGAAATACATTTGCGAGCAAATTGTTGACAAAAAAAACAGTTAATAATTAATGGAAATATTTAACACTTACGTCCTCATTAAAGAACGGCACCTTAAACACGTTGAAGTCGTTGCTCCCACATTAGCGCGTATATATTTGATTACATCTGTGACCCGTGTAATTATTGCACTGGTAATTCCCGTAATACCGTCCCACCGTAATTATTATACCATCATCTCCACTGCATTTACAACACTCGTCATACCTACACACAATGAACATTACCGCTGCCCTAGCAGGCTGGCTGACTCTTCGACTACCCGAATTTCGCTGATTTCAACACCTTTTTTCAGCAGTAGAGAGACATTTGCCAAAAATACATAACTATATAATTTCCTAACATCTGCCTCATCCCCTAACTCCTATATAATAATTACCATAGTCCTAATTGCCCTTTACCCCCTGCCACCAACTGTTATGGGGCCAAATAACCCCATTTAACTAAAAGAAGAGCACTCCTAACTGATAGCAAGACCTACCTTTCTTGATTCCCATCCCTACCTTCCCCGTAGCTAGCTGAAAGTCAATCATTAAATTTTAGATGAATTCAAAATCTTTCTATAGAAAAATATAGTCTTTATTTCCAAAAATAGCTAACATGAAAGTGAAATAAAATGAATTAAAGAAATCCCAAAAGAATTATTAGGATACTACTATTCTTTTATGTAATCATGTTGGATAAAAAGAATTAAGTAATCTCACAAATCATCAAAGTACCATTGCTACTCTGCATAACCATATTAGATAATTATCCCCACTAATTCTCAAATAAACAACTTCAACAGTCACAATCAAACATGTCAGGAGAAAAAGGTCTAGAGAATTCATTATGTGTCGACAATCGAATCCATCTTATCTCTGTGGATCTTAAAGCACCCCCATTGGTATTGTTTCACACTCACATCTGTCATATAATTCCCCCCATTAATTACCATACCAGAGATTTTATCTCGTTCCTTGAATTCTAGCAGACTTATAAATGCACACATGCAAATAGACACACGAACGTATGCATGCATGTCTCCTTCGGTTTACGTGCGTTTTCCATTTCTCACACATTCCTTGACCCTTGAACAGGCTCTTGTAGTACATTCTGCTTATTCAGGTCATTTGCGCGTCCGCGATCTCTCTGGTGCGATTGGGTATGTTTACAAAAATTTGTCTTATACAAGTGATTTAATGAATTTGCTGTTTCACACATGTCTCAACATTAACACTCAAAGTTGAATGTCACATCGCCACTTGTCACTTAGGTTATTGGATTGCACTGAGCAATTTCAACCAAACGTAATATACACATGACCTATCTGAAATCAGCAGTGTGGGGGTAAGACATCATTAGCACCAGCGAGCACCAAAATGGGTTTCCCTGAAGCAGGGCTAGTTCTGCCCATAGACTTTGTAACTAAATAAAATTCATGAGTTTATCATACCTACTATGAGATTCAGGGCCTCTGTAACACGGTTTTTTCGCAATAACTTTTTATCTATGCATTTCATAAATGTAACGCTTATTCAGAATACACATTATATCTACACATAAATTTTGACTGTATTCTGCATTACGTAGGTTGAATAAATTTGGTACTTATAATGTAAAAGTGACTTTTTTTGAAGACGGGGCAACTTACTCAAAGAAAAGGTTTCGAACGCACTCATCACGTAAATTATGACAGCATTTCTTCACTCTTTCTCGATGGATGATTGGCTATACGTAATGAAGGCTAGACTTCTGGCAACAATGACATAAAAAATTAAATACAAGCAAAGCAGTAAACCTTTATGAACTCTGCAGCCTCTCCACTGATAATTGTCATAATGAACAAACCAACAAAATATGTTAGTAAATACAAAAACACTTCGATTATTAGTCTGACTCCCAAAATAAGTGTCCTAAGAAATTACATTCTACTTTATAGGTCACAATCAGATTGATAAGATGTAGGGATTAGTTGGTAATTTTCAAAAACATAGTAGACAAGCTTGATTTGATAACTGCTATATCCAATGTCAAGCAATTTTCATTTATTGGCTATATACCTATTTACTGAAAAAAAATAGCCGGTACCATTTTGGCTTTAAACCTTCACCAATAATTATCGTCAGAATGATGACTTCACGAGGCTCCACCCACTTTGGCCTCGTTACAATTCAGGATAACACTGAAGGCTATCATGGGCATTGTTGGATTAGAAAATTTAACTTCTGACTATAAAAACTCATTTCTCGAGCAGTTGTAAGAAATGCTAAGTGATCCTCAAGGATCCCAGCAGTTGGCCTAAACGTTTAATTTATGTATATTACTGCTATTACTACAGTAGTATTGCTACGCTACCACCCCACCCACATCTATGTATCGTTCCGCCATTCATAAAGTCTTTATATCCAACACGTCGTACGGCCAGAAGAAGAAAAAAAAAATATCGGATGATCTCTTGGTCTGCTGGAGATTTTAGCATATATAAGCTTGTATTTTAACAAAAATAGTTATATAAAGGCTGATTACATACAATCTCTCTCTTTCTCTTTCTCTTGGTGGCATAGGGAATAGTTAATGGAAATTTTCAAAATCCTGAATGACATTACAAGTATTATAATCACGTTACGCTACATACAAATCAGACCATAAACATTGGATTTAAGCTATAAACTGAATAATGACCTATTCAGGCTATAGTAAGTATGGCCACAGGCTTTCTCTTGACTCTATACAGTTAGAAGTCGTAAGACAAATGCAGTTTTGCAACCAGTGGGAAAAATCCAAATCCTGTTAGCCATTCTTGACTGCTATGGGTTTCAGAGCCGATGGAACAAGGTGAATGAAGTTTCTGTCTGACGGATGGGCGGGGCAACATTTCGTAAAACGGTGTTTACTTTGCTTACATAATGAATGTTTTTCGACTCTTGGCTCGTAATCATTGGCCATGGCGTCGGCTAGATAATTTTTACTTTATAAAAATTAAAACTATCGGGTTTAGGTTATTGATAATGCTGACAAAATTTGTGTGGTTGTAAAATATTCATATGTCAACTTTCAGCTACATCCGATGCTTTGATAAAGAGCAAAGTCCAAAAAACTGTGTTACAAAGGCCCTGAATCTCATAGTAATAATGGAATACATATGACTTACTACCCAGAAAAGAATACTGTGGGGAAAGACAAAAATGGCACCAAGTGGGTGGGGTTTGGGAGGAGGTTGACTTTGAGAGAGAGAAAGGGAAAGGGTGAGGAAGTGAGGCAGAGAGTAGCCGAGTGTTAGGGAGAGGGAGAGAGAGGAAGTGAGAAAGAGAAGGAGAGAGAAGAAAGTTTACTGGTTGTCATTGAGATTTATATATATATATATATATATATATATATATATATATATATATATATATATATATATATATATATATATATATATGATAATTATCACATCGAACCGTGATCCATTTATATATCAATTCAAGCTACAAATGTCCTTTAATATCTAAATTCACTTTACCTCCCAAATGATATATTTTCATATATGTACCGAATAGATAATATATATATATATATATATATATATATATATAGATATATATATATATATATATAATATATCTTATTCTTCCTTACATGTATGTGATGAAGTGTGCTTTTATTTTGCCTGCTTACCGTTGTTTTTTCATTTGTTCAGACTTTTTAAAGAGTTCGCACATTAGAAATTTTCAAAAAATTCCTCGGGTGAAGCATATTTTCACATGAAGTACATTATACATAACCATCACCATAAAATGACTGCCATTTTACTGATTGCTATATACTGCATTGCCATTTCCTCCCACAAAACTGCTGGCTATCCCACGCCAACTTCTCCTGAATTCATATGAAATACTGAAAGAGCCTCCATAATGAGGAAAGTTTTGGTGTAATTTCTTCAGAATTTGCAATCACCAAAATCAAAGACTAAGCTTCTCTGTTTCATCTTCAAAGGCTTTTAAAAGACCAAGTTCACTTGAATATTATTCCTTATAGATCGTCCATTTCAATTATTGAACGATTGTTTTTGTGATTAAATTTAAAAGGATATCGAGTAAAAAAATTTTATTGTATTATTTCTTAACAATTCTGCTTAAAGTAGTTAAATATTACCTTTATTTTTACACTTAAGACACAAAGGAAAACATAAATTGCCCCCATAAAACAAATTAGGGTTGCAAAACAAATAGGTTGTAATTCATGTTCCTTCATCAGTTCTTTACTGCCAATGTGTGCGTAGAATGGGAGTTCAAGGAAGCCATTAATGAGAAGAAGAAAGTGGTAAGGAGCAGTACGCATCCATGGGAGACCCCGCAAGAGTTGAGCGGGGTCCAATTGTAGATTCCAGGTTCCTAAAGAAACTGATTATTAAGTAAGAATCTTTCGATGAACAATTTTAATTAAAAAAAAAATCAGCAAGTATCCTCATAACATACCTATGCATGTGTTTGTGTTTTGAACACCTTTGCTATAAATATGCTTAAATAATCATTAATATACATAAATTCATATGATGCTCTAAAGAGTGTACATTCTTGTCAATAACCCGCCACTTGTTTTATGAAGTAGAATAAAGAAGAAAAAATTCAACATAGAGAGAGAGAGAGAGAGAGAGAGAGAGAGAGAGAGAGAGAGTACGTTGGCGGGGGGGGGATTTGTTTCATTATGCATTTCCCATATCACAAAAGTTGGGTAAACATTGATTAAAATTTCTTTTAATTAATATTAAAAGTTTATGAATTGACGCTAAGGTATGAAATGGGAAATTTTACTTGATTTACATGACAATGAAGTCCGAAATGAGTGATATTGTGATCAACCAATTGACCTTAATTTCCCTTTGCTTTCATGGTAAGGATAATATTTTTTTCCAAAATTTAACATTATATAAATGCCAAAATAAGATACTTGTCGGTTGATTTGACGAATCATACCAAATATTATAGTTATATAAATTATATTAATTTTGTGAGACCACATATGAGGAAAATAAGAAATTTACGACGACGACAAAAAAAAAAAAAAACAGCATATACTTCTCAGACCATAAACATTATGAGAAATGTATGCACCTTAGGTATAATTTGGAATAGTCAGGTAAATCTTGTGAAAACTATCGTCAATAAAAAATACAAAGATGATTACTCACAGCCAATGAAATCATCCTTCGATCGTCCTTTGATATTTCTTCGAAAACCTTTCATGTATTTCATGTGCTAATGACAAAACCAAATTCTTCTTATTACTACCGTCAATTTGAAAGTATTTCTCTCCTTATAGGTTCTAGGACCTGCATGAAGCAGACACAATTGAAGTTCTCTGGATAAAAATAAATAAAGAAGGGGCTAAGATTAATGTTCACAGTTTGGGAGATTAGATTAGATTATAAATTTTTGGCATATAACCAAGCGCCGGAGCTGCTGGGCCATTCAGTTCATATATATCTTTGAAAAATAAATACAAATAAAAAAAAAGCTAAACTCACGCACAATCTATCTACATGCAATTCATTCATTTATAAAAGTCAAATAAGAAAATTAAAACAATTAGGAGAATAAAATTACAAGTCGTAAAAAAGATTAATATTTCTTAAAAATGTCACAATTTGCTCTGCCTGAGTACCTTCATCTAAAATATTGGCAAGAGTCTTATTTGCCGGCAAACAAGCTCTACATTCTTTTTCAAAATAAGGTCTATCAGCTCCACTCATCATTAGATACCTGTGAGTATATTTAGTGTTGCCAATACGCAATCTAGCTAAAACTATCTCGGACCTTCTATCCATCTGGCTATAAGGCCAAGGATGAATAGAAAGCCTAATCGATTTTAATTTAAAATTATTATCCAAAGTAGACCAGTGGGCCTACCACTGGTCTCTACAATAAAATCGAATGGTACTTTTAAAATCGGAAACAGGGACGCCCATGTTGGAAATGTGCCTAATCCAAATAAAACCTAACAGAAAAACCTCTTCTATTAATTAAAAGATAAAACCAGTCTTGTACCTCTTGCACTAAAGGGTGGCAAGAGACCAGGCTTCTAAAAGAGGATAAAACACTAAAAGAGTCGGTAAAAATAGTAAAGACCTTGTTAGTACAAGAACTATAAAAAATATAGTCAAGAGCAGTCAGAACTGCTAAGAGTTCAGCCGTAAAAACAGAGGAATTAGATGGAAGCTTCTTTTTAATGATACTATCACTTGTCACTACAGAGCAGCTAACACCATCAGAACTCTTCAAGCCATCAGTATATATATGATAAGAATCACCATGTTTGGAAGCATGATCCAAGATACTTGCCCTCAGCTGATCACCAGAACTGTCGCTCCTGCTGTCCCTAATTGGGCAGATCTCCAAGTTCAGTCTATTTCAAGGAGGAAACTTTGAGGGTGAATTTTCAGCTACTGCAGGAGGAAGTAATCCCTCCTCCCTGGCAGAGCTTGCTAGCCGAACTTCAAGCAGCTTTGGCACTCTAGGTCTATTTGAGGCTCTATCAGTTGGTTCTTTAATGTACTTATAGTTGGGGTTCAGCTTTGACGTAATTACTCTTGATATGCATCTCAAGCCTAATTCCTCCCTACGGATAAATAGTTGGGTAAAACCTGACTCAGTATATAGGCTTCCCACTGGTGAAGTTCTCTAGGCTCCCATACAGACATGTAAAGCCCTATTATGGACAACATCTACTTTCTGCAGTGTTGTCTTGCATGCACAACTATTAACTTGACAACCACATTCAATTTTGCTTAGGCGTAAAACCTGGTGCATCTTCAAAAGGGTGATTTGATCTGCCCCCCAAATAGAATTTGACACAAGTTTAAAAACATTAAGATGAGGCTTCACATTACACACAACTTCATTAACATGTTGAGTAAAAGTTAATTTTTTATCAAATGTAACACCTAGAAAGTTAATGCTATGTTCATAAGGTAAAATGGAATAATTTAAAAACAACGTAGGGATCTCTTCCACTCTTCTTAATTGACAAAATCGTATTGCTTTGTTTTTTTCTGGTGAAAATTTGAACCCTTTAGCACTGGCCCACGACATTGCAACATTAATAGGAGTCTGGATATTTTGACAAGCTTCAACAGGTGTAGACTTCCTACAGATTATTGCATAGTCATCGGCAAAGGCCAGACCATGCACCCCAACAGGAACTTGTTCTAGTAGAACGTTGACAGCTACATTAAAGAGTGTTGGGCTAAGGATGCTTCCCTAAGTTAACCTTTCTTCTTGAAGGCAAGCAGAAGAAATGTCATAGCCCATTCTTACTTTCTGGTAACATTCTGACAAAACATCTTTGAGACAATAAAACAAATTACCCACAATAGCCCCAGTCAACAAGTTGCATAAGGATAACCCCTCGTCAGGTAGTGTCGTAGGCTTTTTCAAGGTCAAAGAACACTGCAATAGTCTGGTTTTGCACAGCAAAAGCATTCTGCATCTCCCGAGTAAGGAACATCAAAGGGTCAGAGGTACTTCTATTTTTCATAAAACCAAACTGTCGGTTAGATAAAAGATTCTTTGACTCCAAATACCACACAAGTTGAGCATTGACCATCGTCTCATATAACTTGCTAACACAACTAGTTAGAGCATTATTGACCTATAGTTCTTTGGAAGGTAGGAATTTTTAAAAGACTTTAAAACAGGAACAATGATTGATATTTTCCAAGACTCTGGCGAAGTTCCTGAAAGCCAAAAACTGTTTAAAATATCTAAAAGAAATTGTTTTGTACTTCTAGGCAGATTAAAAATCATTGTGTACAGCATATCATCTTCCCCAGGAGATGTTGGGGAAGATAATGAGATTGCATGATCTAATTCTTTCATGGTGAAAGTAAGCTTATAAGACTCTGAATTTAAACTAACAGGAGGAACAACCATGGTACTCTCCCTAATACTCCTGAATGCAGGGGAGTAGTATTGGAGAAATGCCTACCAAAGATATTTGCAACTTCTCCAGAATCAGATATGAAGAAGTCATCAATTTTCAATATAGGCAAGGGAGATGGAGAAAATTTCCCTTGCAGCTTTCAGATTCTGTTCCAGACTAATGGCATAGGGGAATCATATTTCAGTTCACTTATGTAGCTAATAAAGGATTCCCTCCTTGTCTGCTTAAATGTTTTCTTTTGTTTAGCAAGAGCTCTTTTATAGATAATTTTATTGACTAAGCAAGAATATCTATGATATCTCTTGTAGGAAGTTCTTGTTATCTTTCAGCTCAAGGCACATGCATCACTCCACCAAGGTACCACAGGACACCGAGGTTTACCAGAAGTTTAAGGAATAGACAGCATGGTGCCACACAGCAATATACTAATTAAATACTCATAAGCAGATGTTGGGCTCTGAAAATCATTTATCACGTGATCAACTTCAATAGATTTTTTGAATAATCCCCAGTCAGCCTCCCCTACCTTCCATTTGGGTAAACATGGAAATGGAATATTTTTCATATATTTTAAGTGAATGGGCCAATGATCACTGCCATGATCATTCTGGTCTACTACCCACTGGTAATCTAACCTCAAAGACAAAGAGCAGATAGTGAGGTCAATGGCCGAATCAGTATTGTGAAAAACGTCATCTCTTGTAGAGGAACCATCATTCATTAAAGTGATGCCATTTAAATCAAGCAGTTGTTCTATTATTAAACCCCACCAGTCGCAGTTTGGCTCTCCCCAGAGGGTGTGTTTAGCATTAAAATCCCCCATCAGAATGAAGGGTGAGGAAGCTGGTCTATCAATGTCTGTAGATCATTTAATTCTAGCGGACGGGGATTACCCTGCTCATCCTGCAATCTATTTTCTAATAATGGATCAAGGTATAGTGAACAAACAGTGACCCATTTATAATTGAAAATTGAACTGCACGAGCCAGCAACACCGTGTTCAATTGAACAATCCTGTGATTAAAAGACTTGCAGACTATGTTGCCTGTGCCTCCCTGAGCATGTACACCTATCAGGGGTGGAGACCTATGAAATGAATAATTAAAACCCAAGTTGGGAGTGAGCTCTCCCATCTTTGTCTTCTGTAGCCACATCGCAGGCATATAATTTTCCTTAAACAGAACCCGAACTTGCTCTCTATTTGGTATAAAGCCACGGATGTTCAACTGCATGAGAGCAATTATTTAGAGGATGAAGGGATCTTGAAATTCTCTACTAATTTAGGAATTAGTGTCTTGGTGAAAGAGATCTTATCAGTTTTACCAGTACTTCTTGATCTAGATATAAGTGCTACAGATCTTATAGGTGATGGGCCTTCACTTGCCCTTTCAGTTTTGCTTCTGATTTTTCTATCATGGCTGAGTCACCATGAATGAGGCGAAGAGGGAGAAAGGTCCCTCTTCTGACGTAATAAAGAGGGCCTCCATCTCCTCACAGTCATCTCCATGGTGCACTGCAATGTCAGGATTAGGTGAGGGCTCATTGTCAGGCAATGTCCCTAACAGAGAGAAGTCATTAATATATTGAGACCAAGCTTGAATCCTGGAACTGACAAGGTCCCCTGGCTTGCATCAAGTCTCTGCAGCATGAGGAGCCCCACCAGAGGGGGCCCGGGAAGCCCCACCAGGGGAGGCATGGGAAACCACACCTGAGGGGGCATTGGAAATCCCACCAAGGGGGCCCAGGGGGCCCAATCAGAGGGGGCATTGGAAGCCCCACCAGGGGCCCCCCGGGGAGCCCCACCAGCATTGCCCAGGGAGCCCCACCAGAAGGGGCCCCAGAAGTAGCAGTATTGGATTGTTGTGCCTTCAAGGCATGTGAATACGATTTCTTTGCCCACAGCTTCTTGGCCTGTCCCACACTGATGTGTTCAGCAATAGATTTTAGTAGTGTCTCTTGTTCTTTCTTGAATGCACTACATTTCTTATCACAGGCTCGATGTTCACCTTTATAGTTCACACAAAATACCAGTCCAGAACATTCCTCGTGCTCAGGCTGCCCACATGATTCACAAGGTTTATTCCTAGTACAAACCTGAGAAGAGTGTCCAAAACCAAAATATTTAAAACACTGGAGCACTCTCAGTCTATAAGGATGAACTTTCATAATTTCACTGTCAAGAACAATGTCTAATGGCAAAAAAGAACTTACAAATGTTAAAATAAGCATAGACGAGCGGGGCACTTTGAAAACCTTCCAAACCACATCTGGACACATTTCTAAAATTTCTTCCTTGTCCATTTAAGTCTTCATTGAAGATAACATCCTTCGCATAACTAAAATTATAGTGAGGTTTTATCTCTTCTATCATACACTTGGGATCAAGCTTCAAAATGAGGAGCATTAATGATTGAACATCTGTCTTGGTATGAACTAAAAACTATTATGCTAAAGCGAGTTACTTGTGGACTCCATACATTGCCGATCCTCTGGCTTACCAACCTGTTCATCTTGAAGAGGTTGCTCTCTCACCATGTGTTGTAATAATTAACCACTTAGCTAGGTCCGGTGATCTGGAGGTTTTACTTCTTCTACTAGGATCTTTAGTTTCATTTGGTGGTCTATAAATGTCAAGATACCTAGGGACCTCTTCTGCCTTTACAGTCCAACACTCATAGAATCTGACCTGAACTCTCTGTAAGCTCTGTGAGCTGTCTTGTTGTTGAAAAATATCCAGTATTAAAAAAAACAATTTTTGCCAAGTTTATTTCGTAATTCTTTAATGTTCTCAAATTTACAAAATTCTTTAAATAGAGTGTCATAATCCCTGTCTAAAGGGACTAGTTTCATATACAAAATGGATGTAACAAAGAGTTCTTCTTCATTTGAAAAAGCCTCCAAAGTCACAATGGAGGATTTATCAGAATTTTCCTTGTCCTTATCCTTGCCTAAGTCGTCAACAGGTTTTACTGTCTCCACGAGATGAAGATTTGATAATTCGGCCAGGTAGCCCCCCACCCACCATGAAGCCACATTTACAGGACAGTGTTATCCCATACAAGGCTGCCCTCTGGGTACCACCTGGATATACAACCCACCCTCAGTGCTTAAGGCGTCATGATGTCTGTCGAGATTAGACCCAGCACTGAGGGCAGGGTTTGACATCTAAACTTTCCCCTCGCTCGGGCATGTCGAATACTCGAGTTCTACAGGTGAGTTGGTATGCTAACCATCCTCACCCTCCATCAAATCCAAAGAATAAGTCTAAATCATGTCCAATACCGAGCCAAAAGTCATCAACATAAAATCCATACCTTATAGGGGAGGAAGCAGAAAGATGAAATGTTTTTAGTAAAAGGAAAAGGGCTGACTTATTTAGTTGGATCAACAGCTGGGCACCAAGGCCCAGCGAGAAAGCAGTTCCCACCAGGCATCAGGGCCCAGCTGCTGATCCCTAAGACCCCCACCCTCGGTACGGCTTCAGCATCTGGGGGGATGTTCACAGTTAGTATTAATAATGTAAATATAGATAGAAATCGGATTATATAAGCTAAACCTTAAGTGAACGACGTTTAATTTGATAAAGACCTCTCTCTCTCTCTCTCTCTCTCTCTCTCTCTCTCTCTCTCTCTCTCTCTCTCTCTCTCTCTCTCTTTCAACATGTTATTTTTTCAACAAACTTGGCCAGCCTCCTCTGATTATAATTCTGTTAGAGAATTTTGAAAATTGGCGGAAGTTTCATAAAAAAAAAAAACTCTAGAAACTTCACAAAAGGAAGAAAGTTACATTCACTCGCCCAGTCTCTCTGAAACCGACGAAACGCTAATTTTATTAACAAAGAAATGCATAATATTCATCAACTTTCAAACTTAGTTCACCTGACTAGTAAGAGTGTGATACAGTCTCAAGGAAAAGAAGAGCTTACGTTAAGAACCACCACATTTTATTTGCGACGCGTTTCTTTGTTTCTTCATAACAACATTTTTAAGCCTAAAAGAGACATTACGTATTCTAATAGTTAAAATATTATACAATCATTATTGGTTGACAAAGCTGAGTAAAAGTAGCTACAATAAATGATAAAATCTTTAAAATTAATTAAAACAACATACTACAAACAAATTGGTGGGAAAGAGGGCTGGAAAATTTACACTGTAAATGAATTATTGGATGATTTATATCAATAGCAAGGAATAAGATGAATTATCAAGGTTAAGATCTGGCTTTCTGAAAAATATGTCTATCGACTCAGAGGTTCTCAATAATGATTCTTCTCTAAAAAGTACCAAGAACACTAAAATTTTCTAATCTCCTACGTGTATTACATTCCTCTGTATGCTGTAAAATCGGTGATCTGGTTGGCTTGGCCAGCAAGCAACCAGTACGAGGAGAAATGCCATAATGTTCGGAAGATCTTGTCCGGACGGACCGCTTTGACTGGCCAATATACATTACAGGCGTCACGCTTGTAAATATAGGCGATGCCAACAAAAGGTCAGAAGGTAGTTTATCCTTATGGTTTAACAACGCTTGAATAGTATGGTTGTTAGTAGATATTAACTTGGGGTTAATGTTGGGAAAGCTATACTTGAGCATATTTTTTTTTTAGTTGTCTCGTAATGTATATAGAACCATTAGTTTTGAAATAGTTTAAAAGAACCTTTATTTCTGAGTCTAATGATTGAAATTAATTTCAAAGATTTTACCATTTATCTTATTGTTGCTACTTTTAATCAGCTTTGTCAACCAATAATGATTGCATAATCTTTCAACTATAAGAATACTATAATGCATCTTTTAGGCATGAAAATTTTGTTATGAAGAAACAACGAAGCGTGTCGCAAATAAAATGTGGTGGTTCTTAATGTACGCTCTTTTTTTTCTGCTGAGACTGAAATTTCCAAAATATATGAAACAATTAAAATTTAGAATAGACCACGACAAGGTGGAGAAAAATATGTAAAGGAACTTTTTTCAATCAAAGAGAGTTCACAGAATAATAATAATAATAATAATAATAATAATAATAATAATAATAATATAATAATAATAATAATATGGAGATGCTACATCAGAAGCAACCCGACGGAGAGAGGATATAGACGAAGATTGATCAACATCTGGAATGAGAGGAATAACACCCCCCAAACAGAGCAGAGGCTGGCAGACCAAGTAAGGAACATAAAGAAAAAGAACTGGCTCTCCCCAACAGAAAGAGAAGAACTGGAAAGGGAAATGTCACACGACAACGAATTACACGAAGACGAACTGAGAGACGATTGCCACAAGAAGACGACAGGGAGGATGAAGTATCAAACAACGACACACGAAGAAACACCGACGAAAAAAAAAAATAACAGAGAGGACGGAATGGGTAGAAAGATTAGACAACGGATGGAGCCAGATACAGAGAGAACAAAGATCCCCTCCATGAAAGCCTACAACACCAAGAAATTAAGGGAGAAAACAAGTGAGGTCAATGAAATAATGGGCCTAATACACACCACCAGTATCACAGAAACAAATAACTTGACATATGCAGGAGCAAGATTAGTAGCAGAACTGATGGGGATTCGAACACCACACCACCGTCACAACCAACCCAACAGAAACCAAAACAGCAACCTCCTTGGAAAAGGCGCCTGGAAAAGCAAATCATGGTGATGAGATCTGACTTGAGTAAACTGAAAGAGATGGCAGAAAAAAGGCTAAGAAGCAAGAAAAACAAGGAGGAACTCAACGAGAAATACAAAGTACAAGAGAGGGGACTAAACACACAATAGAAGATGTAAAACAGAGGCTTAAGGCCAAAGCACACAAGATCCAACGGTACATGAACAGGAAAAATAAGGGATACCAACAGAACAAACTATTCGGAACCAACCAGAAAAGACTATACAGCCAACTAAGAGGGGAAGACAACCACCCAGAAATTCCTGAAGCCGAACCAAGTAAGAGACTCTGGGAAACATATGGAGCAACCGGTATCACACAACAAACATGCAACATGGCTCCAGGAAGTCAAGGAAGAAGAAACAGGGAGAATAAAACAAAGATTCACAGAGATCACGACAGACACAGTCAGACACAACTAAAGAAAATGCCAAACTGGAAAGCCCCAGGTCCCGGTGAAGTCCATGGATACTGGCTCAAAACTTCAAGGCCCTACACCCACGAATAGCAGAACAACTCCAGCATTGTATCTCAAATCACCAAGCACCCAAATGGATGACCACAGGAAGAACATCCTTAGTACAAAAAGACAAGAGTAAGGGAAATATAGCCAGTAACTACAGGCCTATCACCTGCCTACCAATAATGTGGAAGTTACTAACAGGTATCATCAGTGAAAGGCTATACAACTACCTAGAGGAGACAAACACCATCCCCCACCAACAGAAAGGCTGCAGAAGGAAGTGTAGGGGCACAAAAGACCAGCTCCTGATAGACAAAAGGTAATGAAGAACAGTAGGAGAAGGAAAACCAACCTAAGCATGGCATGGATAGACTATAAGAAAGCCTTCGACATGATACACACACATGGCTAATAGAATGCCTGAAAATATATGGGGCAGAGGAAAATACCATCAGCTCCTCAAAAATACAATGCGCAACTGGAATACAATACTTACAAGCTCTGGAATAAGACTAGCAGAGGTTAATATCAGGAGAGGGATCTTCCAGGGCGACTCACTGTCCCCACTACTCTTCGTAGTAGCCATGATTCCCATGACAAAAGTACTACAGAAGATGGATGCCGGGTACCAACTCAAGAAAAGAGGCAACAAAATCAACCATCTGATGTTCATGGACGACATCAAGCTGTATGGTAAGAGCATCAAGGAAATAGATACCCTAATCCAGACTGTAAGGATTGTATCTGGGGACATCAGGATGGAGTTTTGGAATAGAAAAATGCGCCTTAGTCAACATACAAAAAGGCAAAGAAAAGTAACGAGAACTGAAGGGATAAAAAGCTACCATATGGGAGCAACATCAAACACATAGATGAGACAGGATACAAATACCTGGGAATAATGGAAGGAGGAGATATAAAACACCAAGAGATGAAGGACACGATCAGGAAAGAATATATGCAGAGACTTAAGGCGATACTCAAGTCAAAAACTCAACGCCGAAATATGATAAAAGCCATAAACACATGGGCAGTGCCAGTAATCAGATACAGCGCAGGAATAGTGGAATGGACGAAGGCAGAATTCCGCACCATAGATCAGAAAACCAGGAAACATATGACAATACACAAAGCACTACACCCAAGAGCAAATACGGACAGACTATACATAACACGAAAGGAAGGAGGGAGAGGACTACTAAGTATAGAGGACTGCGTCAACATCGAAAATAGAGCACTGGGGCAATACCTGAAAACCAGTGGAGACGAGTGGCTAAAGAGTGCATGGGAAGAAGGACTAATAAAAGTAGACGAAGACCCAGAAATATACAGAGACAGGAGAAAGACAGAAAGAACAGAGGACTGGCACAACAAACCAATGCACGGACAATACATGAGACAGACTAAAGAACTAGCCAGCAATGACAATTGGCAATGGCTACAGAGGGGAGAGCTCAAGAAGGAAACTGAAGGAATGATAACAGCGGCACAAGATCAGGCCCTAAGAACCAGATATGTTCAAAGTACGATAGACGGAAATAACATCTCTCCCATATGTAGGAAGTGCAATACGAAAAATGAAACCATAAACCACATAGCAAGTGAATGCCCGGCACTTGCACAGAACCAGTACAAAAAGAGGCATGATTCAGTGGCAAAAGCCCTCCACTGGAGCCTGTGCAAGAAACATCAGCTACCTTGCAGTAATAAGTGGTACGAGCACCAACCTGAGGGAGTGATAGAAAACGATCAGGCAAAGATCCTCTGGGACTATGGTATCAGAACAGATAAGGTGATACGTGCAAACAGACCAGACGTGACGTTGATTGACAAAATCAAGAAGAAAGTATCACTCATTGATGTCGCATACCATGGGACACCAGAGTTGAAGAGAAAGAGAGGGAAAAAATGGATAAGTATCAAGATCTGAAAAAAGAAATAAGAAGGGTATGGGACATGCCAGTGGAAATCGTACCCATAATCATAGGAGCACTAGGCACGATCCCAAGATCCCTGAAAAGGAATCTAGAAAAACTAGAGGCTGAAGTAGCTCCAGGACTCATGCAGAAGAGTGTGAACCTAGAAACGGCACACATAGTAAGAAAAGTGATGGACTCCTAAGGAGGCAGGATGCAACCCGGAACCCCACACTATAAATACCACCCAGTCGAATTGGAGGACTGTGATAGAGCAAAAAAAAAAAATAATAATAATAATAATAATAATAATAGTGTACTTAGGAAGCAGACCCTCTCTCAAGCATACTTTATTAAAAGTAATGGCTACTTCAGCAGCATTACACTTTGTAGAGATTCTTCTCTATTCTCCGAATAGCAGCTTTTTCCGTGCTACTTAGACAGGCTAGTAGAGCGCCTATAGAGGTCATGACCAAATACAGAGTCTAAATTGGTGTATATATTTGAATTTTACAGATAAACTATGATACCATAGTTATCAAAGTCATTAACGATATATATATATATATATATATATATATATATATATATATATATATATATATATGTCTCTCTCTCTCTCTCTCTCTCTCTCTCTCTCTCTACTCTCTCTCTCTCTCTTTCTTGAATTCAAATATATACACCAATTTAGACTCTGTATTTGATCATGACCTCTATAGGCGCTCTACTAGCCTGTCTAAGTAGCACGGAAAAAGCCGCTATTCGGAGAATAGAGAAGAATCTCTACAAGTGTAATGCTGCTGAAGTAGCCATTACTTTTAATAAAATAATAATAATAATAATAATAATAATAATAATAATGATAATAATAATTTTTTTTTTTGCTCTATCACAGTCCTCCAATTCGACTGGGTGGTATTTATAGTGTGGGGTTCCGGGTTGCATCCTGCCTCCTTAGGAGTCCATCACTTTTCTTACTATGTGCGCCATTTCTAGGATCACACTCTTCTGCATGAGTCCTGGAGCTACTTCAGCCGCTAGTTTTTCTAGATTCCTTTTCAGGGATCTTGGGATCGTGCCTAGTGCTCCTATGATTATGGGTACAATTTCCACTGGCATATCCCATATCCTTCTTATTTCTATTTTCAGATCTTGATACTTATCCATTTTTTCTCTCTCTTTCTCTTCAACTCTGGTGTCCCATGGTATTGTGACATCAATGAATGATACTTTCTTCTTGACTTTGTCAATCAACGTCACATCTGGTCTATTTGCACGTATCACTCTACCTGTTCTGATACCATAGTCCCAGAGGATCTTTGCCTGATCGTTTTCTATCACTCCTTCAGGTTGGTGCTCGTACCACTTATTACTGCAAGGTAGCTGATGTTTCTTGCACAGGCTCCAGTGGAGGGCTTTTGCCACTGAATCATGCCTCTTTTTTTACTGGTTCTGTGCAAGTGCTGGGCATTCGCATGCTATGTGGTTTATGGTTTCATTTTTCGTATTGCACTTCCTATATATGGGAGAGATGTTATTTCCATCTATCGTTCTTTGGACATATCTGGTTCTTAGGGCCTGATCTTGTGCCGCTGTTATCATTCCTTCAGTTTCCTTCTTTAGCTCTCCCCTCTGTAGCCATTGCCATGTGTCATCGCTGGCCAGTTCTTTAGTCTGTCTCATGTATTGTCTGTGCATTGGTTTGTTGTGCCAGTCCTCTGTTCTGTTTGTCATTCTCCTGTCTCTGTATATTTCTGGGTCTTCGTCTACTTTTATTAGTCCTTCTTCCCATGCACTCTTTAGCCACTTGTCTTCACTGGTTTTCAGATATTGCCCCAGTGCTCTGTTCTCGATGTTGACGCAGTCCTCTATACTTAGTAGTCCTCTCCCTCCTTCCTTTCGTGTTATGTATAGTCTGTCCATATTTGCTCTTGGGTGTAGTGCTTTGTGTATTGTCATTTGTTTCCTGGTTTTCTGATCTATGGTGCGGAGTTCTGCCTTCGTCCATTCCACTATTCCTGCGCTGTATCTGATTACTGGCACTGCCCATGTGTTTATGGCTTTTATCATATTTCCGGCGTTGAGTTTTGACTTGAGTATCGCCTTGAGTCTCTGCACATATTCTTTCCTGATCGTGTCCTTCATCTCTTGGTGTTTTATATCTCCTCCTTCCATTATTCCCAGGTATTTGTATCCTGTCTCATCTATGTGTTTGATGTTGCTCCCATCTGGTAGCTTTATCCCTTCAGTTCTCGTTACTTTGCCTTTTTGTATGTTGACTAAGGTGCATTTTTCTATTCCAAACTCCATCCTGATGTCCCCAGATACAATCCTTACAGTCTGGATTAGGGTATCTATTTCCTTGATGCTCTTACCATACAGCTTGATGTCGTCCATGAACATCAGATGGTTGATTTTGTTGCCTCTTTTCTTGAGTTGGTACCCGGCATCCATCTTCTGTAGTACTTTTGTCATGGGAATCATGGTTACTACGAAGAGTAGTGGGGCCAGTGAGTCACCCTGGAAGATCCCTCTCCTGATAATATTAACCTCTGCTAGTCTTATTCCAGAGCTTGTAAGTATTGTATTCCAGTTGCACATTGTATTTTTGAGGAAGCTGATGGTATTTTCCTCTGCCCCATATATTTTCAGGCATTCTATTAGCCATGTGTGTGGTATCATGTCGAAGGCTTTCTTATAGTCTATCCATGCCATGCTTATGTTGGTTTTCCTTCTCCTACTGTTCTTCATTACCATTTTGTCTATCAGGAGCTGGTCTTTTGTGCCCCTACACTTCCTTCTGCAGCCTTTCTGTTGGTGGGGGATGGTTTTTGTCTCCTCTAGGTAGGTGTATAGCCTTTCACTGATGATACCTGTTAGTAACTTCCACATTATTGGTAGGCAGGTGATAGGCCTGTAGTTACTATATTTCCATTACTCTTGTCTTTTTGTACTAAGGATGTTCTTCCTGTGGTAATCCATTTGGGTGCTTGGTGATTTGAGATACAATGCTGGAGTTGTTCTGCTATTCGTGGGTGTAGGGCCTTGAAGTTTTTGAGCCAGTATCCATGGACTTCATTGGGACCTGAGGCTTTCCAGTTTGGCATTTTCTTTCGTTGGTGTCTGACTGTGTCTGTCGTGATCTCTGTGAATATTTGTTTTATTCTCCCTGTTTCTTCTACCTTGACTTCCTGGAGCCATGTTGCATGTTTGTTGTGTGATACTGGATTGCTCCATACGTTTTCCCAGAGTCTCTTACTTGGTTCGGCTTCAGGAATTTCTTGGCGGTTGTCTTCCCCTATTAGTTGGCTGTATAGTCTTTTCTGGTTGGTTCCGAATAGTTTGTTCTGTTGGTATCCCTTATTCCTGTTCATGTACCGTTGGATCTTATGTGCTTTGGCCTTAAGCCTCTGTTTTACATCTTCTATTGTGTTGTTTAGTCCCCTCTCTTGTACTTTGTATTTCTCGTTGAGTTCCTCCCTTCTTTTCTTGTTTCTTAGCCTTTTTTCTGCCATCTCTTTCAGTTTACTCAAGTCAGATCTCATCACCATGATTTGCTTTTCCAAGCGCCTTTTCCAATGAAGTTGCTGTTTTGGTTTCTGTTGGGTTGGTTGTGACGGTGGTGTTGGTGTTTGAATCCCTATCAGTTCTGCTACTAATCTTGCTTCTGCATATGCCAAGTTATTTGTTTCTGTGATACTGGTGGTGTGCATTATGCCCATTATTTCATTGACCTCACTTGTTTTCTGCCTTAATTTCTTGATGTTGTAGGCTTTCATGGAGGGGATCTTTGTTCTCTCAGTATCTGGCTCCATCCATTGTCTAATCTTTTCTACCCATTCCGTCCTCTCTGTTACTTCGTTGGTGTTTCTTCCTGTGTCGTTGATTGATACCTCATCATCCCTGTCGCTGTTGTCTTCTGTGGCATCGTCTCTCAGTTCGTCTTCGTGTAATTCGTTGTCGTGTGACATTTCCTTTTCCAGTTCTTCTCTTTCTGTTGGGGAGAGTCAGTTCTTTTTCTGTATGTTCCTTACTTGGTCTGCCAGCCTCTGCTCTGTTTGGGGGGGTGTTATTCCTCTCATTCCAGATGTTGACCAACCTTCTTCTGTATCCTCTCTCCGTCGGGTTGCTTCTGATGTAGCATCTCCATATTTCCTTATTTTCTTCTCTTGTCCATTTCTTCCTTTGGTTTGCTTCTGTAGCTCCAATCTCAGGCTGTTGGATACTGTCGTTGTGGTGGTCAGTTGCTGGATGACGACCTCCAAGTACCTGACCATCTTCCCCTTCAATTATTATTATTATTTTTTTTTTTTATCTTTTTTTTTTGCTCTATCACAGTCCTCCAATTCGACTGGGTGGTATTTATAGTGTGGGGTTGTTCCAGGGTTTGCAGATCCATGGCATGTCCTTAGGAGTTCCCACATCACTTTTCTTACTATGTGTGCCGTTTCTAGGATCACACTCTTCTGCATGAGGCCCGGAGCTCCTTCAGCCTCTAGTTTTTCCAGATTCCTTTTCAGGGATCTTGGGATCGTGCCTAGTGCTCCTATGATTATGGGTACGATTTCCACTGGCATATCCCATATCCTTCTTATTTCTATTTTCAGATCTTGATACTTATCCATTTTTTCCCTCTCTTTCTCTTCAACTCTGGTGTCCCATGGTATTGCGACATCAATGAGTGATACTTTCTTCTTGACTTTGTCAATCAACATCACGTCTGGTCTGTTTGCACGTATCACCCTATCCGTTCTGATACCATAGTCCCAGAGGATCTTTGCCTGATCGTTTTCTATCACTCCTTCAGGTTGGTGCTCGTACCACTTATTACTGCAAGGTAGCTGATGTTTCTTACACAGGCTCCAGTGGAGGGCTTTTGCCACTGAATCATGCCTCTTTTTGTACTGGTTCTGTGCAAGTGCCGGGCATTCACTTGCTATGTGGTTTATGGTTTCATTTTTCGTATTGCACTTCCTATATGGGAGAGATGTTATTTCCGTCTATCATACTTTGAACATATCTGGTTCTTAGGGCCTGATCTTGTGCCGCTGTTATCATTCCTTCAGTTTCCTTCTTTAGCTCTCTGTAGCCATTGCCATTGTCATCGCTGGCTAGTTCTTTAGTCTGTCTCATGTTGGTTTCCGTGCATTGGTTTGTTGTGCCAGTCCTCTGTTCTTTCTGTCTTTCTCCTGTCTCTGTATATTTCTGGGTCTTCGTCTACTTTTATTAGTCCTTCTTCCCATGCACTCTTTAGCCACTCGTCTTCACTGGTTTTCAGATATTGCCCATGTGCTCTATTTTCGATGTTGACGCAGTCCTCTATACTTAGTAGTCCTCTCCCTCCTTCCTTTCGTGTTATGTATAGTCTGTCCGTATTTGCTCTTGGGTGTAGTGCTTTGTGTATTGTCATTTGTTTCCTGGTTTTCTGATCTATGGTGCGGAGTTCTGCCTTCGTCCATTCCACTATTCCTGCGCTGTATCTGATTACTGGGCACTGCCCATGTGTTTATGGCTTTATCTATTTCCGGCGTTGAGTTTTGACTTGAGTATCGCCTTGAGTCTCTGCACATATTCTTTCCTGATCGTGTCCTTCATCTCTTGGTGTTTTATATCTCCTCCTTCCATTATTCCCAGGTATTTGTATCCTGTCTCATCTATGTGTTTGATGTTGCTCCCATCTGGTAGCTTTATCCCTTTAGTTCTCGTTACTTTTCCTTTTTGTATGTTGACTAAGGCGCATT
Organism: Macrobrachium nipponense; assembly: GCF_015104395.2. Classification (NCBI taxonomy): domain Eukaryota; kingdom Metazoa; phylum Arthropoda; class Malacostraca; order Decapoda; family Palaemonidae; genus Macrobrachium; species Macrobrachium nipponense. The sequence continues at coordinate 46,455,849 of NC_087216.1, read as the reverse complement.
TTTCTATTCCAAACTCCATCCTGATGTCCCCAGATACAATCCTTACAGTCTGGATTAGGGTATCTATTTCCTTTATGCTCTTACCCATACAGCTTGAACGTCGTCCATGAACATCAGATGGTTGATTTTGTTGCCGTCTTTTCTTGAGTTGGTACCCGGCATCCATCTTCTGTAGTACTTTTGTCATGGGAATCATGGCTACTACGAAGAGTAGTGGGGACGTGGAGTCGCCCTGGAAGATCTCTCTCCTGATATTAACCTCTGCTAGTCTTATTCCAGAGCTTGTAAGTATTGTATTCCAGTTGCGCATTGTATTTTTGAGGAAGCTGATGGTATTTTCCTCTGCCCCATATATTTTCAGGCATTCTATTAGCCATGTGTGTGGTATCATGTCGAAGGCTTTCTTATAGTCTATCCATGCCATGCTTAGGTTGGTTTTCCTTCTCCTACTGTTCTTCATTACCATTTTGTCTATCAGGAGCTGGTCTTTTTTTGCCCCTACACTTCCTTCTGCAGCCTTTCTGTTGGTGGGGGATGGTGTTTGTCTCCTCTAGGTAGTTGTATAGCCTTTCACTGATGATACCTGTTAGTAACTTCCACATTATTGGTAGGCAGGTGATAGGCCTGTAGTTACTGGCTATATTTCCCTTACTCTTGTCTTTTTGTACTAAGGATGTTCTTCCTGTGGTCATCCATTTGGGTGGGTGCTTGGTGATTTGAGATACAATGCTGGAGTTGTTCTGCTATTTCGTGGGTGTAGGGCCTTGAAGTTTTTTTGAGCCAGTATCCATGGACTTCATCGGGACCTGGGGCTTTCCAGTTTGGC
>NC_087216.1:46445023-46447523 GCF_015104395.2 Macrobrachium nipponense | reverse complement strand
TTCATTTTACTTTCAGATGGAGATGGCAGAAATATCTTATTACACACACACAGATATATGCATATATATACATATATATATATATATATATATGTATATGATATATATATATATAAATATAAATATATATATATATATATATATATATATATGTATATATATATGTATATATATATATATATATATATATATATATATATATATACTATATAGATATATATATATGTGTGTGTGAGAGACGAGAGAGAGAGAGGAGAGAGAGAGAGGACTCCGTACATATGCATTGGTTAGATTAAGTCTTTTTTGGGAAACAGGAGCACTAATTTCCACATCATTTCCAGACATAGAATATTCACTTCTAACATGCTGGCAGTACTGGTCGAAATTACCGAGGTTGTTGTTGTTGTTGTTGTGTTAGACAGAGAGACAGAGACAGAGACAGAGACAGAGAGAGAGAGAGACAGAGAGACAGAGAGACAGAGAGACAGAGAGAGAGAGACAGAGACAGAGAGAGAGAGAGGAAGGGACTATTACATATAAATTGAGTACATCTTCCATCTACAAGAAACATTTCCATTAAATATTTATCCCTATTTTCCTACTTTTCTCTTATTTAAAATATAGTTAATATATAAAAAATAAGTTGAAATCTGCCATATCTCATGAATTTTTAACAACACGCTAAGCCCCTCATAGTAAAAAAAAAAAAATTCCAATTCATCAAAAGAATTTCATCTTCCATTTTATTCTCCATAGACCTCGGCCTTAGAGCGGGCGCTTAGTTTCCATAACATACACGATACCAAATATGGTTGGTCCAAGATATGTATGAAGGAGCAAAAACGCAGGTTAGAAGCAGTGTTGGTTTACATCAGGGTTCTACTTTAAGTCCATATCGTTTTGACTTGATTATGATGTGCTATCTCAAGGAATAGGAGATCAATCTCCCTGGTGCATGTTTGCTGATAACATCGTGCTATGCGGCACCAACATGGGGGTAGTGGAGTCAAAACAAGAGCAGTGGAGGAAGGTACTGGAAGACAGAGAATTAAAGATAAGTAGAAAGAGAACTGACTATCTACGTTTTAATGAATATCAAGACTCCGAGAATAGTATGGAGGGGACAAGGTTGGACCGAGTTTAAAAATTTAAGTATATTGGTTCAACAGTAGTTGATGAGTGAAATTTGGATGTAAAAAGTACACACAGAGTACAAGCTAGAAAGAAATTTAGAGAAAGATGTCGGATGTCTTATGTGACCGCAGAATCAATATGAAGGTTCATGGAAGAGCGTATAAGACAGTATGAGACCAGCTTTGATGTATGGAGCAGAAACAATGCATGCAAAGCGAGTGCAAGAGGAGAAATGGGATGCACTAGAGATGAAAATGCACAGGTGGATGTGTGGAATAACAAAAAATGGACAGGATCAAGAGGAAAAGAACAAGGGGAACTACTTAAGAAGTAGAACTATCTAAGAAGGTCCCGGAAAGAAGACTGCAGTGGTATGGCCATATGATGAGAAGGAATGAGATGAGACATAGTATGTAGGGAGGAGAGTGATGCGAATGGAGGTGCCAGGTAGGAGAGCGAGGGGATGACCGAAGTGAAGATGGATGTATGTAATTAAAGAAGATCTGCAAGGCAAACAATTGTCAGAGGACAATTGTTTGACCGAGCCAGGTGGAGGAAAGCTGTCAGAGAAATCAACCCCACACAGTAGTGGCAAAAGATGCAAGGAAAGAAGACACGATGCCAAATATTAGGTCTGCGACAAGGCTGATGTCACACAGAGAGACAAATTTTTTAATAAACTCAACGAACATCCTGGAAAGAGTAATGATGTGGATAAGGGTGTGTTCCGTTGCCTTTATTGCCTCTTCTCTTATTGTTGAATGGCTTCAATTACATGCATATGAACATGAAAGTGGTCTTGCTTGACATGGTGTATTCAGGGAGACCGAACTTTTGTTTTTATTGTTAATGATAACTTCTATTATTGCATTTAATTTTTTGTGATCTTATTAGGCCGCCTATAAAAGGATATCTTGACGAGATATGACATTTAAAATAAAGCCATTCGAGACGAACCCATGCAAACATACATACTTAAATACATGCTCACACACACACAAACACACACACACATATTTACTTATATATACTATATATATATATATATATATATATATATATATATATATATATATATATATATATATATATATACTGTGACGAAGTGCCAAGTATCTGGTTAACACACTTATAAATCATAAAATACTTACCTGACAACAGCAGCCAGACACCTGAACCTTCATCACAGATAAATACGGCTGAATACTCTAAAGGCAACAGTGATCCCTTAAAAACTTATAAATCAGACTAAGTTCATTAAAACAGGTGTGAAGTAATCTATATTTAATTGAATTAATTGAAGGGGATCACTGCATCAAAAATTTTAAAAGTTTAAGTATTTTCCTGGTTCTAACTCACTTCAATT
>NC_087216.1:46435023-46437523 GCF_015104395.2 Macrobrachium nipponense | reverse complement strand
ACCTGATTTATAAAGGTAAGCTGTGGCTAGTTCCTAGGACTCTGAAGGATATATGTTTCATTGGTGTTTCTCTGAGACGAGCTATTTGCCAAGCATTTTGAACTGCAGCATTTAGCATCTAAGTAAATAAACTCCACCAGCATTTCTTGCCATGAATGCCAATGCGATATTCATTTATATATTGCTCCATTCTGCCAGTACTACCCATATTTGAATTGTACGCTTCAACTGCCTGTGGAACAATTATCATAACATGCTTGCAGTCTTTCTTTGACCAGCGTTTCACTTAATCTATTGGATTTTGACCAAGAAGGGTAGAGGCAACAGTTACAACCCCATTAACGTTCCAACGAGTCACTGTTACTTCACTTGCTCCTACCTTTCCAGAAGCCGAAGAATGATACCCTCTTTCGTTCTTATTTATCATTTCCACAGACGACATAGGGATTGCTTTGTCCATTCTATTGCTTCGGATGGTTCCTGTTCCATTATAACCTCTATTGGTTACCTCTTTTAATAAAGGAACTGTAGTGAAGAAATTATTTTAAAAAAATGATATGTTCAATTTTTCTCATCTTCACCATATCTTTGATGAGATGAAGGATGGTTGAGGCAGATTTCCCAAATTCTTTGTCTATATTTTTATTCCCCTTGTATGTCTTTCCTTGGTATGAGTCAAATGCTAACAAGTATCCTGAAGGGGTGTTTTGGCACCATATTTTATATCCAAAGCAAATGGGCTTATTACGAATAGATTGTTTGCAATTGTGTTTACCAAAATACTTTACCATTGCTTCATCATGAGAAATATTTTGTGATGGGGGGAAATGTTCCATAAACTTCTTTTGAAGATGAGAAATCAGAGGACGAAGTTTCCAGTATTTGTCCTCCTTATCTAAGTTGTCAGTAGCACTGAAATAAAGACATTTTTGTATGGTGTTAAACCTATCTCGACGCATTGCATTGCTTATAGCTTTATTGTGAACATCAGGGTCATGAGACCAGTACATGGATGTGCTGGATAATGAGTTGTAACCAGACAATCAAAATGGCAAAAAAAAAAAAGAAAAAAAAAATCGTAATTCATTTATGGACAAGCTAACAGCATCAGGCTAATTTATTTTTAAGCAATACTCAGTCATTTACTTTTTTATGTACTCAAGGATTTCTTCATCAAAGAAGAACTCAATAGCTCACGTATGCTTAAGTCTCTGTATTTGCTAAAGTTTGGTTCGGGAAATAATTCTACAAGCGAAGATGTGCTCTTATTTTCTTTCCTCTTGATCACTGAAGAACTTTGGGTCATTTTACGGCTCTTAGTTTTATGTTGCACATCAATTCTCTCCTATACCTCTTCATCTGTCCCTTGCTCCTCTTCGCCAGTGTTATCATCCCGACTAACTCTAAACACAGCGGAGGCTAATAGCTAGTTCCCTGGTAAGCATCCAGGATGAAACACAGTTTCATCATCAGCAGCACCTGAGTCTTCATCAGTAATGTTTCCTACATCTGGAGGCTCAATATATAAATCTTGTACTTTATCTAACTCATCAAGTAGATCTAAGGCTTCATTGACAGTCAACAGTTTATTTCTGAAAATCAGAAAAACAAATATGTCATAATTTTGTGTGTGAAAACATTTGGGAGCAATACTATAAAAAATTGTACTGATATGATCCTAAGGTAACAATATGGTCATACGAAATATAAACTGGAATTATATCATTATGATTACAAATTCATACCTATCATGGCTTTTATTTATCATGAATATGAATTTATATAGACTCACCTTTTTGAAGCTTCTATTTTCATGACACTAACGACTTTGTTACTTAGCAGGAAATGAGTCTGTTCTTCATGAAAACACCCCAGTAACTGATTTTTCTACTGGAGTTGACAGAGGAAGGTATAATGCACAGGTTTTAAACAGGTTACAACCTGTACCATACAAACTCTTAGTTGTCAGACTGAGAGGAAATCATGAATCATCCTGGTAACCATATGGTCACCTCAGGAGACGATGGGATAAAGGAGGTTATAAAGCCAGGAGGCAACAGACAATTGAGCCTTAGAACATCAATAACTGCCAGCCCGTTCGCTCCTCTCCCCCCTCACTCTTTCCAAGACGACTTTGCCCTTATTGGTTCAGCATCTTAGTCCCTAATTTTGGTTACCGTAACGCAGTTACCCATTTCTACCATCGGTGCTATAAATAATTCCCATTGTGATGTTAGTAGTGAAATTAAATCCAATTGTGATATTCCCACCTAGAGTAGCGTCTACTGCATCGGGAAATAACGTTGTTGTTTCATGCTAAACATCCCTTGGTTAATTAAACAAAGCAGTATCCTTTTTTTATACGCCCCCCAGTCATTCTATGTCCCTGCGAGTGAACTTTGATGTGAAATAATAAGACAGATTCGTGTTTAACGTTCCCCATGCGTCTATCGCCTTAGTACTGATCATAGAATGTAATTTCTTTGCTGGCGCAAATATC
>NC_087216.1:46417523-46422523 GCF_015104395.2 Macrobrachium nipponense | reverse complement strand
TATAAGTGAATGTTTGTATACTTGTTTGCCCACTATAGATATCTGAGCTGCTTAACAAATCCAGGCAAAATTTTGCAGACAGCTTCTATGTCACCCCAGAAAGGTTTGTAATTCAAAATTAAACACCTGACCCATGACAGACATACGAAAACAGACACATATAAAATTTTCGTTTTTAGTTCACTTTTTCCTTCAACTTTCTTGCATAATTCTCATTATTACTAACGCTAAACGCTCCGGAAAATTAAATAAATACGCTTGACTTTATTAGAATTACTTTCATTCAGTCATAACGCAATGTAATTCAAATATATCTTCTACCACCACACCTGGTAGACCACGAAAAAAGTACTAACAGACCAGATGTTTCTATCACAGGCATACCCCTCTATTCAATAAACTATTCATGACGAAATTAATTTTATTTTTTCAGTGTTCATCTAGAGCCACATGTATTTTATCCTGCCCTGCTAGTAAAATACAAATTCTTACGTTCCTTGTGGCATTACCACCATCATATCTAAATACTTAAACCACGAAAAAAAATTGTATGTGCATAACTTTAGAGATCAGAACTAATTCATTACCATCCGTGCAATCGCATTAGCAGACTAAATGTTTGACAAAACTAACCCCATTAGAAAATTAATTGTGACGGAATCACATTTTTTTTAGTGCTCATCGACAGTAAAATACAAGTTCTTAAGTACCTTGAGGTATCACTGTCATCATATCTAAGTACTTAATCCACTAAGATATCACCATATACCGACAAATTATTATCATCGCCGGTGCTAGGAATTGCGTGGCCCAATTAGAAAATTCAAACTTAGTGACATTCAATCTCTCTCTCTCTCTCTCTCTCTCTCTCTCTCTCTCTCTCTCTCTCTATCTCTCTCTGAATTCCATTTCCTTTAAGTTGAGGGTATATTTGTCACCTAGTGCTTTGCAAGAGCAAACACCCAGAAAAGGGATATGTATTGAAAAATAACTGGTAATTTTACAAAGGTACGCGACATCTGGCAACCGCTTCACATGCGAAAACCAATAATAATTTTCCTTGTCCATTCATACATAAGATTGAAGACGTTATCTGATATAGTAAGTGAATAAACATTCCCTTTTTGTGTACGGTGATAAAATGGTCCTACACACGATCCTACGTCATTTATTACATGATTACCAACTTCGTTTAGGAAGAACAATACATTATCGGCTATGCTGGAATAATCGAAATATCACCAAGGGCACCTCAGCTGTTGACGGTTGGAAATAATTATTTTGTGAAGTGGCAAAAACTTAACTGCATATAAAATGTAAGTTTCTTTCCACGTTGCTTGATACTGATTACCTGGGAGCAAATGACTGAAAATTCTAGATTAAAACTTTAAAGAAATGTAGATCATTACATTTGGAATTTTTTTTCCAAAAGGCGCTTCGAGGGAAAATGTATTAGATGCAATTAGGGATTAAATTAAGAAATGGCATCTACTGCACTTCGAGTAACTCGAAGTGCTCACAGCTTACACAACACGGTAATTCATACCTTTTGCTGATGTAATAAGATTTTGTTTGTGGTCATATATTAGAATATATATTCATTTTTTATCAATATATACTTATTTAAAAAAACACGATTGACTAACATTCATCCAAGAAGGGAAAGATTTTCTTTCATTTATGATTACTTTATTGAAGTGCCATACGTGTATCTTTTTACACAATTCTACATTAAGGAATTTTATGTCATTGTAAAGATAAGTTGTAATTTGTAATTTTATGTTAAAAGCGTCCGTAAAACCAACATAAAAAATATATATCACAAGCTGAAGCTAACCATATAGGAAAGTGTTGCGCCACATAGTTGGATTGGTTAGTGGATGTCTGGCAGGGATCAAAAGTCTATATCACAGGGATATGGCGATAACTGAATAGCTGAGAGTTTTCGTATTATCACGGTCAAGAAGGACCAAAATTTATTAACAAAAACGAATTTATCTTCCTGACAGCAATTCATGTACACTGGTACTTTTATTTGTAACTATCTAGAAACTTATTTCTAGAAACAATACTAGATACCCTTTTGTAATCATTCATATCTCTGACCTGTCAATAATTAACACTACTTTGAATTCTTAAGCTAACACGTCGGATAATAGTGAATTTCTGACCTCACTATGAATGCCATCTTGATCTCGACTGTATTACTGCTTTAATACGGAAGAGGAACATTTAGAGAATACAAATGGAATGCCAAGCATTATTTAGTCATAAATAGCAAACTGCAAGTTTTTCTTGTTCTCTCTTGAACGACAAGCACTCGACGTTGACGAGTTTTCAGAGCGAGTTGGAAGTCCGCAAAATCAAAGGAAGTCGCTTTATAGGAAAACCAATCTTCGCTCGAGAATTAGTGGTGCTTAGGACAATGACCTTCAATAATTTGGACCTCTGCCGTCAACACCATAGAGATTAAGTTGCTGGAAACGACGAGCCAGTTTGTGCTTATGCTTCTCAAAAAAGACACCGATTGACCGATGGCAACATAGTCCCTCTCGAACAATCAGGTACGTTTATATATATGTATGTATGTATAGTATATATATATATATATATATTATATATATATATATATATATATATATATATATATATATATATATATATATATATAGTATGTGTGTGCGTGTATGTGTGTGTGTACTACAAGATGGGAAAATAACACCTTATAAATAAAAATGGTAACGTTGGCTGACCTGAAAAATCTAAGCATCATACAAGACAACTTCAAAAATGAGTGTAGGCACTGAATTAAGCTCCAAACTTCAAAGAAAGACTTTATTCCAGAAAATAAGCAAGATTCTATCTATCAAGAAAAACTAGATTAAAATAATTAAATGAAACGTTAAATAGTATAAAATAGTCCGTTATACACAATCATGGGGCTTCTCAAAACAGACAATTAATCAGTCCGTAGAGAGCGACAGAGTTCCTGTCAAAAGGAAATATGACCCTCATCAAAATACATTATAAAATTATGACATATTAGTAAATCTCAAATGATTTATCATAAATGGGATATCAAAACAAAAGGGTTCACTGCATCGGTGCTTCTCATAGAGAAGGTCAAAAGAATTCGGACACAAAAAAAAAAAAAAAAAAAAAAAAAAAAAAAGGCTCTTTTGCGGTCTCCTGCACCACCCTTTAGTGACTTAGTCTTGGAAATCAGTGGACAAAAATTCTATGGAAGACCCTCAAGAAGGATGTAACACAATGTACATAAGTTCGAACTCTCCTCGTAAGACACTCCCCTTTACAGTCACTGACACGTAACGAATTCTCAAATGGGAAGATTCCACGACGTCACTCATCATCTGTCCTTCGAACGACGGCATGAAAGTATTACGACACATTCACTGGTTGGCTGCATGACCTGCAACTTCCGGTCACAGTGTCACACACAAACCATTGTTGGAGCGCGAACGCTGATTCAACATCATTCCCGAAAATTGAACTGTCAAATGTAAATTCCCAAACTTTCTCACTTTTTCTCCGTTTCCTCATCTGAGATTCTGCTATCATTTTCACAAAACACCAAAATTGTCCATGCACCTGCATAATCGCTGAATTGCAATAATATCACTTTAAATATATATATATATATATATATATATATATATATATATATATATATAATATATATATATATATATATATATATATATATATATATATATATATATATATATATATATATATATATATATATATATATATATATATATATATATATTACGTAATTGTACGAAAGCCTTGATCAGGAAAAGCCAAAATCCTAAAGAATAAAAGAGGGCTGAGGATCTATTTCAGAGTGAAGAATGATTATGTAATCTCTAAGGGTTAGCTTATGAAATATATTTGCATACACAATTATAGTAGGAGAATGGATAACACCTGGTGGGTTTAAGGGTGACGTCAGCGTCCCGTAACAAAGAGATAATTGATACAGAATCAGATCTTGTAATGGATGAAAAGGTGACCGGAGGTGGCCGGACACGTGGTACGATGGAGACGCAAAGAGTCGGGGAGAATCTGGGAGCAACAAGAGGCGAGATTCCAGCGTCCACAGCAACATAATTAGCACATCTGTAACGAATAGCGTTTCTACATGAATGAGGGTGTGATACACACATGATCGGGCATCGGGGCAATTTCATGTAAGGCACTGAATACTCTACTTCACTTGCATAAATCTTATGTTAATAATCATTTTAGGGAGTAGCTGCATTACTGAGTGATTACAAGAGGGGGAAAGTCACGTTACTGGTCACTTAGAGTAAGGAAACAATGACTCGAAAATTTACATTACTTCCTGATGAAGCACTTTTCGCGGATGTTATAGCAAGGGAATTATCTCACAGCATAAAAGAATACAATATGAATAAGTCACGCTATGACAGTGACCGAAATCATTGTGGAGAACACATGGGAATATATGAATCACTCAATAAATGAAAGGAATTAAGTTGAAGAATAGAAACTGACTGTACCTTAATCGGAGATGTGGGTCGTCTTCCTCAGTGGCGATGATGAAAAGCGATCGTCGGAAACTAACACTGTTATAGTACACAGGTTTAAAGCCGTCTCGTGAAGGCAATGGGGTTGAGGGAGGGGTAGCCCAGGTACGGAGTGTGTGTCTCACTGGCGGTGGGAATTTGTCTAAGAAGGTCTTCCTTGAGCAATAGCTTTTTATCCCTTCAGGGAAAGTTCGTCGGCATCTCGGCAAGTGGCAGGGTTGTCGGTCTCTCTGCGATCTGCAACCGTCGCGGCCAAACGACAACATGGTTGCCATATGGCCAGTTGAATATTGCGATGGTTAATCTCTCTCGCGATCAGGCGTGTCTTCGATTTTGGTAACTGTGAGGACACCTGGAATGAGTGCTTTAGAGGCAACTGGAACAGTATTGAATTATGAATGATTTTGTTTATTTTACTTTCAGATG
>NC_087216.1:46360023-46412523 GCF_015104395.2 Macrobrachium nipponense | reverse complement strand
AGTGATCCCTTAAACTTACAGAAAATCAGACTAAGTTCATTAAAACAGGTGTGAGGTAATGTTATGTGTAATTAAATTAATTAAAGGGCATCACTTCATCAACAACTTTAAAAGTCTAAGTTTTCCCTGACTTCAGAAGTCTACGTACTTCCCTGGTTCTAACTCACTTCAAGTAAATTGAAGGAAAACAGCTCAATTACCACTCTATGTTTCTACCTATACAAAAATATACTTATATACTGGTGAAAAAGAAAACACTTTTAAAGATTTAAATATAAAAATTTATCATCAAACTCAAAATTATAAGGGAAATTCACAATATCAGGGAAAATTACTGTTATTTGAAAATAAAGCAAAGTTTAATTAATTCTTGAATTAATTAAGTAAAATTAAATCAAAATTAATTTGTCACAAAATTCAAGAAAATTGATTAATTAATTCAATCAGAATTTAAAAGTGTAAGGTAATAATTAAAATTTGGAAATTAATTCACAAGTGCTGAACAAAAATAAAACTTGAAAAGAATTCTAAGTAAATGCAAATTAATTCACAAGTGTTAAATTCAATTAAATGTGCAACGGTTAATTAACGAAAACAATTAAGTCAATCAAATTGTGAATGCAAATGAAAACACAGAAAAGGGTGTAAAATACCAAAATTTCAAAAAGCACCCATCACACAGAACATAAAATAAAAACACACCCTTCGATAAGAAAAAAATGGATAAATGCACCAAAAATCACTTCAAATGAAACACACAAAACAAAAATTTGCAATGTGTACAAATTTAGATTTTCACGAAACCACTGTAACTATTAGTTGCAACTAATAAACCTTGTATAACATTACCTTGGTACAAATTTTCTTTCTGCTGCAGCGAACCCCAAAAATTTCACTAATTCACAATATTTCACAAAAGAAAAGGTGTCGTTACACACTTGTACAATGTTTGTTCAGATTCCACAAAAAGCACTAAATAATACTAATTAACTCTAAGAAATATAAAATCTGATATTTATATGAGTGACCAATAATTACTAAAGTCTTTACGATAATATGAAATCAAAAGTGGAGAGAGAGAGAGAGAGAGAGAGAGAGAGAGAGAGAGCTCTCTACACCAGGAATTCAAAGTCTGTAATGAATCTTTCATTCCTACGGAAGCTGAGCAGTGGATTTCGCTGCACAAAAAGTTTTGGGCTTCCGAAAGATGGTGCAATCCTTCTAGAAGCTTCTAATATGACATAACTTTACAGAAAAATCGTGGAATCTTCATGTGGTTTTTCAATAAAGACTCGTCGAAACAGAAGTCCCTTATCAGACGTGTTGACATGTTATGAAAACAAAACGGAGACCTCGAGTTCCTCTTTATTTGAGGTGTTGACATATGGAAACAATTTCTAGCTTGGAGCAGACAAAGTTAATCTCCCTCTCTTTTCACATTCTACGTTATCTTAACTTTTAAATTATATTATGCAAAATCTGAACATAAATTTTTAGACATCCTATAACTCTAAGCTAAATAAGGAATCTGAAAATGTTGCAAAACTCTTTTCTAAAATTTCATACATTCAAGGCAGGAAATATGCGTTATGAAAGTACCAGCATATAATAATATATATATGTATATATATATATATATATATATATATATATATATATATATATATATATATATATATATATATATGAGTGTGTGTGTGTGTGTATGTGTGGGAATGCTGTAACAGAGTTTCAGAGATATACGGCTTTCAAAGAGTCATCTAGGATACCTGATTGATCCTTCAGTTTTGATTAAAATATATCTAATATATTATATTATATATATATATATCATAGATATATATATATATATGGTGTGGGTGTGTGTGTGTGTGTGTGGTTGTGTGTGTGTGTGTTGTGTATACCTTATAATATATATATATATATATATATATATATACATATACCACAGGGGTGAAAAAATAATTGATAGGGGGTGTAGGTCCTGACAGGTTTCGGCTTTATTTTCAAGTCTCATTGACAAAGGGACTGATACATAGTATTAGAAGTCACAAGCATCTATACTACACGAGACAGTACTGACTAACATACACACAACCGTTTGAGAACTGCAGATCCAACCCAAAGGCAGGACCTACACCCTGTATATTATTTTTCAACGCTGTGGATGTTTGTGTGATAAACGAATCACGTGCGTAAACGGGATGATTTGATCATATATATATATACATATATATATATAATCAAAATGGCAAAAAAAAGAAAAAAATACCGTAATTCATTTATGGACAAGCTAACAGCATCAGGCTAATTTATTTTCAAGCAATACTCAGTCGTTTACTTTTTTATGTACTCAAGGATTTCTTCATCAAAGAATAACTCAATAGCCTCAACGTATGCTTAACAGTCTCTGTATTTGCTAAAGTTTTGGTTCGGGAAATAATTCTACAAGCGAAGATGGTGCTCTTATTTTCTTTCCTCTTGATCACTGAAGGAACTCATTTTGTACGGCTCTTAGTTTTTATGTTGCCACATCAATTCTCTCCTCCTATACCTCTTCATCTGTCCCCTTGCTCCTCTTTCGCCAGTGTTATCATCCCGACTAACTCTAAACACAGCGGAAGCTAATAGCTAGTTCCTAGGTAAGCATCCAGGATGAAACACAGTTTCATCATCAGCAGCACCTGAGTCTTCATCAGTAATGTTTGTCCCCACAACACGAAAAAATCTGGAGGGGACTCAATGGTACATAAACATCTTGTACTTTTTTATCATTAACTCATTCTAGCAGATTCTAAAGGCTTCAGTTGACAGCCAACAGTTTATTTCTGAAAATCAGAAAAACAAATTTGTCCATAATTTTCGTGTGTGAAAACATTTGGGAGCAATACTATCAAAAATTGTATCTGATATGATCCCTAAGGATGAACCAATATGGGAGTCATTCACGAAATATAAACTGGAATTATATCATTATGATTACAAACATTCGATACCTATCTATGGCTTTTATTTTCTAATGAATTATGGAATTTATCTATAAAGACTCACCTTTTTGAAGCTTCTCTTTTCCATGACACTAAAAAACGACTTTGTTACCTTAGCATGGAAATGAGTCTGTTCTTCATGAAAACACCCCAGTAACTGATTTTTCTACTGGAGTTGACAAGTGAAGGTATAATGCCACAGGTTTTAAAAATTGAAAGGTTACAACCTGTACCATACAAACTCTTAGTTTGTCAGACCTGAGAGGGAAATCATAGAATCATCCTGGTAACCCATAAGGTCACCTAAGGAAGACGATGGGATAAGAGGAAGGTTATAAAGCCAGGAGGCAACAGAGAAACATCAATAACCTGCCAGGCCCGTTCGCTCCTCCCCCCCTTCCCCCCTTCTCTTTCCAAGACGGACTTTGCCCTTGATTAGTTTTAGCATCGTTAAAAGAAAAAAAAAAAAAAAAAAAAAAAAAAAAAAAAAAGTCCCCTAATTTTGGTTACCGTAACGCAGTTTACCCATTTCTATCTAACCAATCGGTGCTCATGAAATAATTCCCATTGTGATTGACTAGTTAGTGAAATTAAATCCATTTGGGATATTCCCACTAGAGTAGCGGTTCCTACTGCATCGGGAAAATAACGTTGGTTGTTTTCATGCTTAAAACACCTCCCTTGGTTTAATTAAACAAAGCAGTTTATCCTTTTTTTATACGCCCCCAGTCCCATTCTATGTCCCTGCTACGTCGAACTTTTGATGTGAAATAATAAGACAAGATTCTGTGTTTAACGTTTCCCCATTGGGCGTTTTCCTATCGCCTTAGTACTGATCCATAAGAGTGTAATTTTCCTTTTGCTGACGAAACATATCTTGCCTATTGGTTGTCAGGAAACTTGGAATCCCTTGGAAGTGGTGCCATGGACTAATTCAAGAAGCCGCAGTGCGCAAAACCCTTTTTCCCCGTGGCTGGATCCTTTACCCAACCAATTGTCCTGGTTGGGACCTGCAATGAAAAACTTTCCATTTCATTTCTGGACCCCATTCTCTGTCCATGTCTCCCTTAAGGATCGTTAAATTACTTACTCATGTAATTTGATATTAAGATAGTTCAGCTAAACTAAACTCTCTAGAGTTTCAATATAAATTTTTCCCTCCATTGAATACTTGCCTTCAGGTCGTAGATTGTTTGATGGTTTTTCCCCGCTCTCTTGCCAGTCCGTTTTAGGAGGGTGCCAGGAAATTCACTTCTAGTTTTTCAAAACATCTGAGAACGAGAATTTGTAGTATAAGACACACATTAACAACATATACTACTACATACATACATTATATAATATAATATATATTCTATATATATATAATATTATACTATAAATTATATATATATATTATAAATAAAATATATATAAGTATATATATATTATATATATATATATATATGTTATATATTATATATTATAATATTCAATTTTAAATTTTCATATATATACTATATTATATATAAGACATATATAGTAAATAGATATATATATATATTATATATATGATATATTAATAATATATATACAATATATATATATATATATATAGTATTATATCTATATATATATTATATAGATATATATATAGACATATAAATATATATAATATAATTTAATATATATACTATATATATAATATTATATTATAATATATATATGTGTGTGTGTGTGTGTGTGTGTGTCGTTGTGTGTATATATATATATATACATATATATATTATATATATATATATTTATATATATACACTATTATATATTCTATGTAATATGTATGGTCTTGTATATATATATGTAATATATATATATGATATAGATTATAATCTATATATATATATTATATATATATATATATTTGCATAGATAATTGACAATGGACTGAAAAGTAAATCCTTAAATTTTTGTTTTAAAATTTTTAAATTTCCCAAATATTTTTAACTTGGACTTTGTACAAACCGGAAACATATGAATGGCTTTTGGATTATTCAAATTAAGGAATACATCTCCCGTTACTTTTTTTTATTTGTATCAGAAAAAAACCAACTTTGGACCTAGAACATGTTGAAAGCATCTTAAACCCATTTTGTTAAAATCAAAAAGGAAAAGAAAAGCTTCTTTTCATACTTTCGGTTCCAGTTAGTGATGTCAATTGTGCCTTTTTCGCTTCAGGCTGAAATTCCTAAACTAAATAGGTTCTGGTCCTCTATAGGCTAGTTAGGCTACTCCAGCATATTTCCTCTTAAGTTTCCCTACATTCATTGAATGGGAATCATTCTTTTTACGAAATGTAAATGCAATTTGGTTCCTCTTTCCATAAAGATATCACGGAATTCCTTTAGTTACATAAAAAGGCAACTAAGTTAGTGCTAAACAACTGCGTAAAAATAACTCTAGATGCGTGTAATTGTACATTGTTTTAATTTTTAAGTTTCCATATCCAAAGCTTTTTTACTTTAATTTTAATTTACATTGTACTAATACATTTTCAATTCCTCGCGGAAATTAAAAAAAAAAAAGTATGTTCGTTGCATTACTTACTTTCGTTTAAAATCTTGATCACCTAATGTTTTAGTGAACATAAAATGATCCATTCAATATATCAAATGGGTCCATAGTTGCTTTGTTTTTGCCTTTTGTTTCCCATCCGAGTGGCATTTTCGAATCCTGGCCTCACGAATCATTTACCGCACTTATAGTTGATATTATCTAATATATATGATGTAGCTTTAGATAGATAGACTTAGATATAGATATATGCATATATTCTATATCTAAATATTATATATATATTATAATATTCTATATATATATATATGTATATGTATAATCTATATATACCTATGGTATATCTATATTATATAATATATAATATATATAGATATATATATATATATATATTCTATATTGAGGCTCAGTTAAATAAAATATATCGGAGCTTCGGAAAGGTGTCCATGATACAACGATTCAAAGGAACTCAGGTTTTATGTTTACCAACGAAACGTTTTCGCACATAAAACTTCTGTGGCATCATCAGTCTGTTAAAAGGCAAAAGCAAAGGGGGGGGACCAGCATAAAACTAACCATTTCAATGATAAAAAAGAACTCACAAATTTAAAATTAAAATGGTCTTAAAAATTAAAAATCAAACAGTAAAAACAAACAAAGGATAAAGAGAGAGAGAACAAGCCCCAAACACCAACCGTCCCCTATAATGTAGAGAGAAGATTGGAATGACTAAAAATGGATGGAAATGAACGTCGTCTTCGTCAACTGGTTTTTTAGTCATTCCATCTTCTCTCTACACTTATGGAACGGTTTGGTTGTTTGGGGTTGTTCTCTCTCTCTTTAAACCTTTGTTTGTTTTTACTTTGATTTTTAATTTTTTAAGAGACCATTTTAATTATTTGTGAGTTTCCTTTTTTATCAGTGAATGTTATTTTCTGTGTCTCTTTGCTCTTTTAGCAGACTGCTGGATGCAACCAGAACGTTTTTATGTGCCGAAACGGTTTCGTTGTAAATAAACCTGGGATTCCTTTTAATCGTTGTATCATGGTAAACCTTCTGAAGCTCCTTGATATATATATATATATATATATATAAATATATATATATATATTATATTATTCTATATATATGCTATAATATATATTATATAAGTATATATATATATATAATATAATGTATCTATAGATGTCTATATATATATATATATTAATTATAATAATATATAATAATTTATATTATATATAATTGATATATTATATTCTAGATAGATAGATAGATAGATATAGATATATGCCATATATCTAATATCTACACTATATATATATAATGTATATAGTTATTATATATATATCTATATATATATAATATTATTACGCTCTCTACCTTTGGACTACGTTATGAAAATTTAATTTCGTGACTGGAAGTTACAGTAGGATCGTTAAACGTGATTCATTGTATAAATGCTTTTTGTATTAGTTTTTTGATGATAATACGTTTGTATACACATACACACACAAATACACAACACCATATATATATATATATATATAATATAATATATTATATATATATCTATATATAGATATATATACACGCAAAATTATCAAAAAAAAACATAACATAATTTAATAAAAACATATGTATGTATGCCTATACCTATATATATTATATCTATATATATAATCGATATATATATGTATATTATAATAATATATTATATTTGTGTAATATATATATGTGTGTATATATATGTATGTATAATTAGAATATATATATAGATATATATATAATAATTATAATAGATATATATATAATTAATTATCTAATTACTATGTATATAAATTATATAAGTACATACATTCATCGAGGCTACAATGTCCTTTAATTATCTCAATTTGTTCTACCTCTGGAATTAAATCATATTTGTTTCATATATGCTAACCGAAGGGGTGGGAATTTTTTTCCTCGATAATAGAACTTCCCTGGACCTGGGCGCGGAACCATGGCAAGTTATTATCGAGAAAAAATTCCCTTCGGTTTTAAGCAAATTGGTAAAATGGAAAATATTAATTAATTCTGAGGTAGAGCGGAATTAGATGTTAAAGGGACATTGTAGCTCGATATATTGTTTATTATGAATCATCGGAAATTGGTGATATGACCATATATACAATACAATATATATATAATATATATATATATATATACTTAAATATTATATATATAATGATATATGATATTATTCAAAATTCCTCCAACCTCGTCTCCTCCCACAGGATAATGCACAATACATTGAAGATTTAGGGCCCTTGACCTAGAGGACGGGGGTTTGGCGGGTTGCAAAAATAAAAAAAAAAAGTTGACGAGGGAGGAACTTTTTTACATAGTTTTAAAAGCAACTGTTATTTACATAAATTTACAGGGAGTCTAGGAAACCAACAAGGGTAGGGAGAACCTTCCATCAGTCCTAGCCCCGGGGAGGGGCAGCCAGCCCCTGGTCACGTGTTTTAGGAAATTGTGGCAACGGAGCAAAATTGCAAGCTTGAAGGCTGGCCTTTCCAAGTTTCTTACCAAAGTCCCCCAAGGCCAGGCCCAGCGTTTGTCTGCAAGTAAGGGGGAGTGGATAGGTTATGGGCAATGGCTGGCCCATAGTGGGGCAAAGCTCTTAACTCATTGTTTTCGTCTCTCAATCAAAAGGCCACTCATGGGGGAAATGAAACATGACTGGGAAATTTTACCACAGCAGAAAACTATTTTCGTGGCTTTAATTCCTACTGGGTAAGGGATGTTACTGATTATCACAGGGGAGTTAAGTTACAGGAATTGAGCCCAGAGGGGGGTTGGGCGAAGGGGAATGAAACACTGCCACAAGTTGCCCTTAGAAAATGAAATGAAATACAGACAAAGATAAAAACAATTCCCTGGTTCGAAATGGGAAATTCCCTTTACAGTACCTTTCTCGTGATGAACGCTGTTTGCCTCCTTTTCTCTAAGTCGTGACACTGATGGACTGTTCAAAACAGTATACTTGGGGCTTCCCAAAAGCATGGAAAGGGGGTAGGCCCCGAGGGGGGGCCGGGGGGGGGGGTGGGCGGGGGGGGGGGGGGGGGGGGGGGGTTTGGGACGGCATCTGGTCAGGGGCACGAGAGCTGGCCTCTCCGAGGTTCTGGTTTTGTTCCTCCTGAGTCCTTTCTTCCATGGATTCCTGGGACCTTTTCAAGCTTTCTCCTGGATAGCTTTCCACCCAATATGCCTGCAGGAGATATTCACCAACCAATGCCGTGGGAGAAGATGGATAGCTTTTCAAAAGAAAAGGAGAATGGATTCTTTCCAAATTCGAAGGGGCAGCTCGGTATAAATACATTAAAACTTGGGTTCAAAGATTATTCCTTTCCTTGTTTTCTAGCTAAAATCTTGAACCACCTCCCACCATTCTAGGGAGGACATTTCAACCCTCCTGGACAGGTTGGAATTGGTGACAAGAACAAGCTAGAAAACAAGGGACCGATTGCAATATAGATTACTGAGCCTTCCCATTCTCCCTTGAGTGGACGTTAATAATTTAAAATAAGCAAGTATTCAAAATCTGCCAAATAATATTCATGAAGTTAAGTCTTTACTCGACAGGCAGAGAATTCAAGTAAAATGAAGTGTGACTTGACTAAAGATTAACTTTCTATATTCAAAATATGCTTAAAATGTGAATGCCACACTGAGAAATTAACAATGAACAACAATAAGTGGTTTCTATATTTAAATTAGACCTACAGGTAAGTTACATTCCTAAACATAATACATAAATACTAACATGGATCGTATAGAACACGTTCAGGTTGTGTTAAATGGCCCTACGGATTTCGTGAAGTTACTTTGTTTCTAAACCCTCTATTCTTTTTATCAGCATCTAATCTTAGTGCACTAACAAGGGGAAAATTAAATGGAGTAATTCTTCGCTAGGGATTAAATCAAGATAGCACACACAGTACAAAAAAGAAAACGAAATGTAAATTTGATCAAAACAACATTAATAATACAAAATATAAAGACTAGGGGAATAACACTAAATCCAGAAACAGCTAACCAACTAATGTCTAAACGAGGCCAGGCCTTCGAAATTATCTCTAAGCTATAGCAATGTTGCTGGCTAAAATTTTTCCTAAGTTAAATGGAATTTAAGTACCTAGAGTAGGGCACTAGGTGCCAATTGTGGCACCTTCTTACGACAATAGTTCGTAAAGAATTACCTAAATTATGCTAACGGCCTAGGGTAGCTGGCAGTTTGGCTCTGCCTAAGCAGGGCGTACAATATACAACAAACATGCCACAGGCAGTAAATATGAAGAAAAACCAAGGAAAGCCAATAAGATAAGCTAAGACAATGCAAAAGGAAAGATAAGAAAGTTACAAAAGGGTCAGAAAAGAAGTAGAAGTAGCATAGTCTGGGCACTCTCTTCTTGGATGGAGAGGGTCAGAATTCCACTATAAAGGGCATGGCCGGCACTGTGGCCAAGCACTAGTGCCAGAGAGGGCCTTATTGGCTTCTCATAAGGTTTTTGGAAAACCCCTCGACCCCGCCCGTTTTCCCTTCTTGCCGTTCGACACTCTCGAGGTCGGTTTGACGATGCCATGGGGGGCCTTGGAGGATCCAAGCTCTTTGAAGACTTCTGAAGAGGCAATCTGCCCTCCAGCTGCTGCGACAATTGGGTCCTTGGCACCTCGTCCCGGTGCCTAACTGCTGCGTGGCCTCAGTTCCCCGAAGTTATTCGGCCCTCCAATAGGATTCTGCAGAGTCAATTTACTCTGGGACCGGGTTCGCTGCTGACAGAGGGGGATTGGTTATTCGCGATGGGCTTTACCTGTGGGGAGGACGCTGACTTGGGGTGGGGTGGGCCTGCGAGGCCACGCACCATTGGTGGAGTGTCCACTATATTCGTGGGTGGTCCTGGAGGATTGTCCTATTGGCAATTGGCACTTCCTTAACTGCCGGCATGGGTAGATTTGGGCCGGCCAAGACCAGCGGAGGGAGAGCGACCGGGACTTAGTAGCTCCCGACGGGAAGACTCGAGTGTTACTAAATGCTTTAAACTGACCATGAATAACGAAACTATCCTGTTCCCCGTAAGATTCATGATAGCCATCCAGCTCACTAAAAAAGTTAGATTTTGTTATAATAAGTAGATTCCGACAAAGAAGAGGCAAAATCGTAATAAGATGACAAAGACTTTCTACCTCGACAAAATCAAACCAGCCCCTTAGCTTAAGCAACAAAGTACTTACGACAAACTGACGAAAAATCCCCTACCAAAAGAGGTATCCCACTGGGGATTTTTTCGGAAAGTAAGATCAATTGGCCTAAGACAAAAAGAGTATTGAAACACTAATTAGAGAAATTTAAAGTAATTAATCCTAAATTACCCTACTTTTATGGCCCCTTCCCTCCACAAAGACAATCTTCCATCCAGACCCCATCTTTTCATGGTGGCCGGCTTTCAACCCCCCCCTTCTCCCCCTCTCCCCCCTATTACAAATTTTTAAATGGTTAGCTGGCCTCCTTTCCTCTTCTTTAGGCACTTTTTCTCCCAGTTCCACATTAATCATTCGGAAGATTTTTGTACCAAATTGCAAAGAAGCACATATACCACGTTGCAACATCAAAATTCTTTTAAGCCTTGACGTTAAGGACTCCCTATTCACAAACGTACCAGCAATACAGGACGTTCTTCAGTTTTTAAAGGGAATAATTAATATCCCCCTATTCATATCATTTCCCTCATTGTAAGCGCTTGACAAAATAATAAAGTCTAGTTGAATTATTATGTTGCATCTAAATAACGTATTTCATTTCGGGGAATCATTTTACGAGCAAAAACAATTTAGGTGTAGTATTGGGTAGTCCTTTACGTCCTGTTTTAGCCAAATCTGTATATGGAATACTTTTGAAACTACAGTAAATCAAATGCAATCAAAACCCAAAAACTGGTCTGTGGATGATATTATGTGGATGATATTCTAACGTTTTGGGATAATAGGTGGGGCAAATTTTTAATGAATTCCCTCTCAAAATTAGAAACGCATTAGTGCCCCAGCATCAAAATTTAAAGTTGAATGGGAAAGCAGACAACAAAATTCCGCTTTTCTTGATGTTTTAATAACTCAGAGACAACGACAGAATACAAATTTTACCATAAACAGAAACCAACGTTCTCACTTTCATACATTCGACTACTTTAGCTCATCACGACCTTGCTATCGAGAATAGGTGTAGCCAGCAACCTGGTTTCTTGAGAGCCTTACGAATTTGTTCCCCAGATTTCCCTGGAAAAAGAATTTGAACTAATTCGCAAGCAACTTTTGTCTTTAAAGTATCCGGAATCCATATAACTTGAGAAAGCCAATTCACAAAGCAAAACATCAATTTTATTCTACCGACCCCTTTTAAAGATCGAAGACCACAGAGAATACACCCAACTAAATAAAAATTAAAACCTTCAAACCTGGACCATTAATAAAAAGGGATGCTCAGACCATCAGAAAATTCTAACCCTTTTGCATTTACATTACCCAAACACCTTAGCCAAATCCTGAAAAAAACGTCCAACAAACAGACATCTCCCAAAGGGACACTGGGGTTTGGTTTACCAAATCCCATGTCTAGGACTGGTGAACCAATCATACATTGGCTTTAACAGGTTTTTAAATAAAAAAATTTAAAGAATCACTTCCCATAGATTAATAAAACAACCAACAAACGGTCAGTTATGGTATGGACAACAGAAACTCAGCCTATTTTCAACCATATAAATGAACAATAACCATAGAATAAAAGTGGAATTTGTCCACGTGTAATTAAGTTTATAGTCAACAACTGCCGGTACAAGAGTTCAAATGATGGAATCCGGCCTTCAATAAAAGAGAGGACGCAGGTAATGATTTCTCAAAAGGAGCATGGATTTCAGATACGATCGACAAGGTTTTCCTTCCAACCGCACTTTAAGAAGATTAAAGGAAGATTTTTCTTCAAGCGGGGCTGGGACCTAAAATTGGGCTAGGCCTGTGGTATGGACCCTCTTGCTATAAATACCACCTTTTCTGTAAAACTTTTCTCATTCATTCTTACCTGAAAGTAGGGAGACGGGCAGTCTCTGATATTTATAGTACTTTTTCTCTCTATATTTTTGTGTTTTTATGAGCTCCATTTTATTAGATCTATATATATATATTAATATAATATATAATATATAATATATATATATATAATAGTATAATATATATAATATATATATATAATATATCAATATATATATGTATAAATATATAATAATGTACTATATTTATAGTATTATGTATATATTATAATATATAATTAGTATTATATATATATTATAATAATATATATATAGATATTATAGAAGTTGCTTCAGCATTCAATTATAAAGTGTCCATAAGGAGTCCATGTACCAGATTTAAAAGGTCCAAGTTTAATTGCATATGAATACGTTTCGGCACATACATCTGTGTTCATCATCAGTCTGTGAATAAAATTACAAAGATATATTATAAACAATTCCCAATTTTTAATAAAAATAAAGTTTCTAAAAAAGATTTAAAAGCGCATTAAAAAAATAAAAAGAGAGACTACTAAAATGGACCAACCGTCCATAATCAGAGGGTGAAGATGGAATGGAGTTACAGTTGGTCAGAGAGAAAGCGACGACAACTATGCCAGGTACAGAGGTGACGAGGACAAATTACCGTTTAATGAGGGCAGCCAGTCTTTTAATCTATAACGACTCCAGCGTTGTTTAGTTGGTCAGGATGTTTAACATTAATCAATTGATTGTAAAATGGTTTCTTTTTGCAATTTCAGTCTTGCCATATATTTGAGTGGTTTCCTGATATTGGAAAAGAATTTGGTTGGTTTTGTTTTTCCTTTGGACCTTGTACGGAAGCTAAAGCCCAAAATGGCTACAATATCTGACCCTCAAGCAACCTCCGAAGTTCGATCCAACGTAAGAGGCCCGGACATCCAGCGGTGTGGAATTTATAAATAACGTTGGGATCTTCATAACAGGGCCTCTGAAGGCGATTCTTTAAAGTTAAAAAACAAAGAACGATCGAAAAAGTGCAAGGATTAACTCGGCCACAAGCCTGACTTTTAAGACACGGAATTTCCTGTTCAATTATAACGGAGTGAGGTTTAAAGATAAATTTGAATCTGAAAACAATATGGAACAGTAGCAATAAAATACTTTTTCTTCGGTAACCAAAATCAAAAAGTAGTTGATGATGGATACAAAAATTTGGGAAAGTACCTTGTTGGGTGATTTTTATGTACTATATCTTGGTGGAAAATGAATTGGCTTTGAAAAAAGTTTGTCCAAGAAAAGTTCCATTTCGTTATGCAAATATTTGCCGAGGAGGGAAATAAATTTTGAGCGCTCTATTAATCAAGCGTGAATTAGATGGGTTGGTGAGTTTAAATGAGTATTCTGGCAAGAGCTATAAAAAGTATTGGTTAAACCCGTATAAGTTTCGTTTTCTGTATACTACCGAGGTGAATTCCGAGTTTATTTCTCGTTACCTTAATATCAAAGATATGGAACGGCTTGCCCTCGCTCTCTACCTCCATAGTAAAATTAATTGTTAAGAAATGAGCGTTATTAATGTATTGCTAAAAAACAAGGAGCACTGCCATGAATGTCTAAAATAAAACAAAAGTGTTCATCCCACATATCTTCGATCCTAAAAATGGTTTCAAAATTTAGGGTCCACAACCATTTAAAAGTTTTTAATTTCTAAATCAGGGACATAAAAAAGGTAGCAAAAATAGGGTGCCCAAAGGAGACCCTAGCATTAGCAACTCCCATCGACCTGCGAGTAGAGTTGTTTATTAAAAACTAAATGAACAAATCGAATCTTGCAACAGCAAGATTCGAGAAACTGTTTTAAAAGAATCAACCGATTCAAAACCATGAAATGATTGTAATCATATCAATAAGAATTTTGTCAAGTATAATATTAATAGTATTCATTTCGGGTGGAACAGTTTGTAAAGAGGGGACTCAACGTCGAAGCTTTAAAACTGACCCATGTAATAGTCCCCATCTTTGCTTAGTGATTAATTGCTGGAATTCATTAGCCGTTTTCTCAAGGAACTATTCATTTGTTACTTTTAATTTCAAGACCAGTAATCCCCGACTAAAAATTTAGAGATAGAGAAAGAGGGGCTATTATATGCAGCCATAATTGGTCTAAGTGGTAAGTCAGGCTTATGTATTTTTGGTTGTCCATATAGTATGCTAAATGACGAACCAGTAACAAACAGTTGTTGATAGATAGTTTCATTTATAATGTTGTCATTTTTAATTTTTCTCAGAAATCTGTTGATCTTATCTTCCCTCTTATATATATCAAGAAATGTTGGTTCACCATGAGACTTAAACTTCGTACCGTCAGATAAGATATTTTCCATTTTCCTGACATAATCATTTTTGTTCAAAATAACAACTCCCTTGCCTTTATCAGGTTTACATATAATATCTTCTCTCTCTTTAAGTTTCAACAGTATTTTCAAATCATTTGGTCTAAAAAATGGTGTCCAGTTAGTTTTAAGATTGAGGTAAGTTTTATGAGTTAGGTTGGAAATTTTCTGTTGAAGATTACCTATATTTCGATTAAAATCTAACTTCATCAGTCTTTGGAATAGCATCTCAAAAGGTAAGAAAAATCTGTCATAGTTGGGTCTAAAAGATGGAAGGCAGAAATCCAACCCAAAAGAAAGTAGAAACTCTTCTCTCTTTGATAAAACATAGTCAGAGTAGTTAAAAATACACTTGTTTCTTAGCTGGAATTCAGGAATAACAACACCAAGGTTCAACAATTTTCTTTGATGTCTACTAAAAATATCAGAAATATAATTATTAATAAAATTACAAAACATTCTTTGGTATAGTAAACGGTCCAGCATGGATAAATCATCGTATAATAACTTCTTGAGTTGTTCCGTATCAATGGATAGTTTCTCAATAGCAGCAATTTTACAATCAATTTCTTTCATCAATAGAGTCCTGAGCGTATCCTTATAAAGTCAGTATTGTATAGCGTGGATTTGTACAGTTTAAAGCGGACGAATTTTGGAAAGACATAATTCAACTGGCAGTATTGAAGAAAGTCCAAATCAACCTTCGCCTTTTCCAGTCTAAGCGTTGTTTTTTCAAGTTTTCGTGACGTAGAGATAGTAATGGACGGATAGCGGTGCTTCAGCAGTTGAGAAAAGTGTTGAATTCCTCGGAGTCGGAGACGAAAGGCAAACAGGAGGACGAAGAAGAGCTTCAGTATCATCTTTGGACAATATACGCCTTTCATTTTCCTCCGTGCCAAAACCTTTATTTATACATAGCATCACGTTATATATACTTCATGATCAATTGTTCATTATATATATATATATATATATATATATATATATATATATATATATATATATATATATATATATATATATATATATATATATATATATATATATATATATATATATATATATAGTATATATATATATATAATATATATGTATATATATATATATATATATATATATATATATATATATATATATATATATATATATTTGTATATATATATATATATATATATATATATATATATATATATAAATATATATATATATATATATATATATATATATATATATATATATATATATATATACAATATAAATATATATATATATATATATATATATATATATATATATATTAAAGATAACTTCTAACTAGGTTAATAAGGTTATACTTAGCCCATTATTTTATTTTTTAATGAGGACTTAAATACATTGTTTATGTATGTAGAATTTTACTCTTTCCCTTTGTAATTATTGATAACATCAACGATCTTAGTTTTTAGTTGATTTGTTGGTTTCTGATAAGTAAAACTCGAATCGAAGTTAGGTAGCCTATTATTTTATTGCGTAATGTACATAAAAAAGTGTGCATTATTCTTTCAAATAATTATGCATTAATAATTTGCCTAATTTTGGGTACTAAAATAAGAAATTAGCGAATATTTCGCCCAGCTTCCATGTTTCTGAAAGAATAAACAAGTATTATTGAAAATACCACGTTTTCTCAGCACCTCCGTATAAGCAGAAAAAATATTCTTTAGAATATTCGACACTCGTTAGTAGAATACGATGGGAGAGCTTCCTATTTTCTTAGATAATTTTCAGTTACAAATCAAAATTCCTTACTCGTGTACGTTGCAAACTAACGCTTCACACGACACGACACACTCCACAGATATATATATATATATTATATAATAATATATATAATATATTATATATATATAATATATATATATATATATAATCGATATATATTATATAGTATAAATATATTCTATATATATATATAATATATATATATAATATGTTATATATATTATACTATATATAATATATGTATTTGTATATGTATATATATAAGTATAATATTATATATATATATATATATATAATATATATAGTGATTATCTATAGACCCAAATATATATATATTCTTATTATATATATATTATTATAATCTATATATTAATAATTTTTTGGGGGGGAAAATTTTTTGGGGGGGTGAAAATTGGTAAAAATTCGTTGATATTAAATTGGATATGCCTCCCGTGGTTTTTTTCAAATTGTACTTTTTTGTTTTCTGGGAAAAATCACTTGTTTACTGCATGTATCCTTCAAGGTTGGCTTCCGGCTTCCCTCAGGCGAACTCCTCCCTTCTGTAGAGTGAAAATTCGCCCTTATTGCTTGCTAATGTTGTAGTTGTCAGTTTGTATATTAAACTTTACTTTTGAACTAAAAAAAATGTTGGTTCTCTGTAAAATCATTTGTTTCCTCAGTAAAGGTGTCCGAACAGGATTGAAAGTACTTGGCTATCTCGCTTTTTGTTTCATTTTTTCCTTCATGGCAAAAAAAAAACCAAAAAACCCCCCTTTTTTTTTTTTTTTTTTGTTTTTTTTTTTAATTTATACATAGCATCACGTTTTGTATTACCTCGATCATGAGGTTATTCAATATATATATGTATATATATATTATATATATATATTATATATATTATATATTATATATATATATTATAATAATATATTTATCTATTCTATCTATATATAATATATATTATATTTAGTATATATTAATATATATTTAATCTATAGTATATATTTATGTTTATCTATCTATCTATACATATATATATATATATTATATATATATATATAGTATATATATATATTTATAGTGTATAATTATATAATATATATATATAGATATATAATATATATTCTATTATATGTATCTATATTATATGTTATGTATATATTATATATTCTGTACATATATATATAATAAATTATATATATATAAATAAAAATTATGTTAAAAAATTTATATGTATATATAATAATATATTCGATATATATTATATTTGTTATATGTAATAATATAGTGATAATATTATATATCATATAATAATATATAATATATAATAATTATATATATAATATAAGTATATATTATATATATATATCTAATATGTCTATATTCTAAAAAAAGTATACTCTTATAACATATAAATATCATATGTATAATCTATTATAATAGTAATATTATATAATATATTTATATCTATATATATAGAATATTTATTTAAATATCAACTTATATCTTATGATCTATCATGAATCTACGTCTATATTCTATTCGTTATCCATCTAAATATTATATATATCAATGTCAATATGTATACTTTCTATCTATCCTGAATAATCTATATCTTATATATATATTATATTTCTTTTATAAATGTATATATGTGTATAATATATATATAATATATATAGTATAATATATATATGTCTATATATTTATATATATTATAATATCATATATATTATATGTATAATAGTGTTTGTATATACTCTATATATATATATATATATAGAGAGAAGAGAGAGGAGAGTAAGAGCGAGCGAGAGAGAGAGAGAGGGCTCAGTTAAAAAGAAAAAAAAAAAACAAAAAAAAAAAAAAAAAAAAAAAAAAAAAAAAAAAAATAAATATATTAGGAGCTTCAGAAGGGTGTCCCATGATACAACGATTAAACAAGGAATCAAGTTTTTTTTATTTCCAACCCGAAACGTTTCGGGGGCACAAAATAAAACTTCTGTGCATCATCAGTCTGTAAGAGAGCAAAGAGACACATAAATAAACATTTAATTATGATAAAAAGGATCTCACCAAAATATGAAAAATAGGTCCCTTGAAATTAAAAATCAACAGTTAAAAACAAACAAAGGTAAAGATAGAGAGGAACAACCCCAAACACCAAGCCGTCCATATGTAGAGAGAAGATGGAATGACTAAAAAAACCAAACCAGTTGACGAAGACAACGTTCAACTATGCCAGGTATATAGTTGCTGAGGAGGTATTGCTATTGAGTGAAAGGAAGACAAGTTTTTCTTAATGTATAACGACTCGCTGAGGGTAGTTTCTATCGGTCCAAGGATTTTTGACATCATCTATTAATTTTGAAATTGTTCTTTTTTGGATTTTTGCAACTTTTAATTAATGATGACACAATCTTTCATGGTTTTGTTAAAGCCGAACTATTTTTAAACATATTAACTCGATCTTGGCTGTGCAAGACTCTAGTTCATATTTTTAATAAGCGACTACTTTATTTCGCAGGTCGTATGGAGTTGCCATGGGATCTCCTTTAGGCCCAATTTTTGCCAATTTTTTTATGTCGGACTTTATCATTAAATGTTATTTATGTGTCTCTTTGCTCTCTTACAGACTGATGATGCACAGAAGTTTTATGTGCGAACGTTTCGTTGGAAATAACTTGATTCCTTTTAATCGTTGTATCATGGACACCTTCGTGCGCAATGTATATATTATATATATAGCTATATATATCTATATATAGTATATATATATCTATATAATATAACTAATAATATATATATATATGTATATATATATATATATAATATGTATATTATATATATATAGAAAATATATATATATATAAATTATATATATAAATATATATAATTATATATATATATATATAATATATTATAATACTATATATATATATATGTAATATATATATATTTAATTTTAACTTGTATATATATATCTATAATATATATATATATATATATTATATATGTATGTATAATATATATAAATAAATTATATAATATAGATATATTATTGAATATATATATATATTATATTATATATATATATATATATATATATATATATATATATATATATATATATATATATATGTCTTTTCTTGTAGCATTTCCTTCCATGTTTTTTGGCCCACGGTTTAATTTTTGCAGACATATAACTGTTAGAAAATTCTGGTGTGTCTCCAAAACAAAATTTTTGCTTCTTAGTGCATTTTGATAAAAGCATGTTTAAGAAAAATATATTTTTCTATTCTATACTTTTAGTTCTCTGTAAAAGAAAAAGATTTTGACGAATTTGTCTGTCAGTTCATCTGACCATCCACCCTTTATTCTGTCCTCCCTTAGATCTAAAAAACTATTGATTCTTTAAACTGATATTTTTATCACCCAGCCCCAATCATCAAACATACCAAATTGCAACCCCCTAGCCTCAGTAGTTTTTATTTTATTTAAGGTTAAGTTTGGCTATAGATCGTTCATATGGCGGCGCTTTTCAGAACCATGAGACACGCCCTCACTCTACCGCATCTAGTGACCAACTGGGGAGCTGCTCTTCATAGTTGATGGTTTTATACAACATAACACAATGTACAGAAAACTCGAATACGCCGAAGAAACTTTGGCTCATTTTTTACTTGCTTAGTTTTGATAGAAATTGTAACCGATTTATGATTATAGGTAATGAAATTGATATCTGTTTACAGGGGAGCTGTCATCTTCCCATCAGTGTTAGCTACAGACCAATGTCTAATCCCGAGAAGGTTCAACTACACTTTAGTGACTTGTGCACCTTCTTCATGGTAGTATGGTCCCCGAACTAATTTAGCAAAAGCCATAAAATTGAGATCTTCCTGCCAAATTGCAAAAATTCACATGTCTCACTGGGGGTCTCCCTAATTTGACTCAAATCTCCTACCTGACCTTGTCCCTTTTTTACCTGACCTTGTCCCTCACCATTGTCGCCGGACCCTTGCATCCTGACTCAGCATCCTTGTACCTGCATGACCCTCGTCTTTCTCGACCCACGTGTAAGTTCATTGTTCTCCCTATGTTCACAGCTCTCTGCTGGCATTCAATGTTTCTTTTACTCCTGTAAAAAATTAGTGGCAGAAATGAAAGATCTGAGACGAATCTCCCTCTCAAGAAATTCTGTATTGTTTAGAGAACAATAATACCGAGTTTGAACAGGATGATTCCAGCTATCCAGCTCGTGTCACCTGACCAAGCCAATCAAATTTCATTTAGCACTTCCCAGTAACTGAAGGCATATTGGCCTAACCAGTAATTGTGTACTCGTGGTAGTCTGCCCTGCTGCAATACTCCAACCCAGAAGTAAACCTTGTTTTCCTCGACCTCCCCCCCCCCACCCCCCCCCCCCCCCACCCCTGGTTCTTAGCACTCATTCCTATAATTTATTTCTTCCTATGATGCACCCGTGAGTGATCTATTGTGAAATAATTATATTAGTGATCATCTTATATACACTGTGTAAATTTACTTTTATCAATACCAGTATTTCATTGTCGAATACTTTGTAGATTTGTGTAGACTGCCCCGTCCTGTAGATCAACAGCGACACTCTAACTCTGACAGTGCCACTCAACTCCCTCTGCCAGTGCCAATCTAGGGATGTCATACCAATGAAGGCTAGCAACGTTCACGCTTGCTTACAGTACTCCACTGCATAGTCTTACTGTGTATTAGTTAATTTGGTGGTAATATTGCATTAATATTGTGAATAGTACAGTTAAAGTCACAAGTGCCACAGAGCCAGACAGAGCTCCAGTAATTGTATATTGCATTATTTGTGAATAGATTTCGTGATATCATTCCTTCCTATCTTGGAAGGTAAATCTGGTTATTCTAATAAGGGTTTGCTCACATTTTGTTTTCATAGTCCTCATGCCACTAGTCAGGAAAAGGGTAGATTATCCACAAAGAATATTTTGAAAAGTCAGAATTCTGGAGTTTTAGTAATTTTGCTTTAATCCCAGCACTGAAGCTATGGAAATATATATATATATATATATAATATATATATATATATATAATATATATATATATATATATATATATATATATATATATATATATATATATATTATGTATAGTTATATATATAAATAAATTAAATCTATATATATATATATATTATATATATATAATATATATATATATATATATATATGTATATATGTATTGTATATATATATATATATAGTATATATATATTATATATTATATATATATATATATATATATATATATATATATATATATAAGTGAATGTTTGTATACTTGTTTGTCCACTATAGATATCTGAGCTGCTTGACAGACCCAAGCAAAATTTTGCAGACAGCTTCTATGTCACCCCAGAAAGGGTTTGTAATTCAAAATTAAACACCTGACCCATGACAGACATACGAAAACAGACAACACATATAAAATTTTCGTTTTTAGTTCACTTTTTCCTTCAACTTTCTTGCATAATTCTCATTATTCACTAACGCTCCGGAAAATTAAATAAATACGCTTGACTTTATTAGAATTACTTTCATTCAGTCATAACGCAATGTAATTCAAATATATCTTCTACCACCACACCAGGTAGACCACGAAAAAAGTACTAAGAGACCAGATGTTTCTATCACAGGCATACCCCCCTATTCAATAAACTATTCGTGACGAAATTAAATTTTTTTGTTCAGTGTTCATCTAGAGCCACATGTATTTTATTCTACCCTGCTAGTAAAATACAAATTCTTACGTTCCTTGTGGCATTACCATCATCATATCTAAGTACTTAAACGACGAAAAAAAATTGTATGTGCATAACTTTAGAGATCAGAACTAATTCATTACCATCCGTGCAATCGCATTAGCAGACTAAAAGTTTATGTGACAAAACTAACCCCATTAGAAAATTAATTGTGACGGAATCACATTTTTTTTAGTGCTCATCTTAGCCAAGCGCACCTAAATTATACCTCGACAGTAAAATACAAGTTCTTAAGTACCTTGAGGTATCACTATCATCATATCTAAGTACTTAATCCACTAAGAAATCACCACATACCGACAAATTATTATCATCGCCGGTGCTACGAATTGCGTGGCCCAATCAGAAAACTCAAACGTAGTGACACTCTCTCTCTCTCTCTCTCTCTCTCTCTCTCTCTCTCTCTCAAAATTCCATTTTCTTTAAGTTGAGGGTATATTTGTCACCTACTTCTTTGCATGAGCAAGCGCCTAGAAAAGGGATATGTATTGAAAAATAACTGGTAATTTTAGAAAGGTACGCGACATCTGGCAACCGCTTCACATGCGAAAACCAATAATCATTTACCTTGGCCATTCATACATAAGGTTGATGACGTTATATGACATAATAAGTAAATAAACATTCCCTTTTTGTTTACGGTGTTAAAATGGTCCTACACACGATCGTACGTCATTTGTTAAATGATCACCAACTTCGTTGACGGTTGGAAATAATCATTTTGTGAATTGGCAAAAAACTTAGCTGCATATGGAATGTAAGTTTCTTTCCACGTTGCTTGATACTGATTACCTGGGAGCTAATGACTGAAAATTCTAGATTAAAACTTTACAGAAATGTAGATCATTACATTTGGAATTTTTTTCCAAAAGGCGCTTCGAGGGAAAATGTATTAGATGCAAATAGGGACTAAATTAAGAAATGGCATCTACTGCACTTCGAGTAACTCGAAGTGCTCACAGCTTACACAACACGGTAATTCATACCTTTTGCTGATGTAATAAGATTTTGTTTGTGGTCATATATTAGAATATATATTCATTTTTTATCAATATATACTTATTTAAAAAAAAACGATTGACTAACATTCATCCAAGAAGGGAAAGATTTTCTTTCATTCATGATTACTTTATTGAAGGAATTGACCAAGTTTATAGGCGCCATACGTGTATCTTTTTACGCAATTCTACATTAAGGAATTTGATGTCATTGTAAAGATAAGTTGTAATTTGTAATTTCATGTTAAAAGCGTCCGTAAAACCAATATAAAAAATATATATCACAAGCTGAAGCTAGCCATATAGGAAAGTGTAGCGCCACTTCTTTTCTTAAATGATGAGGGGTGGAAGGTTAACTCTTGCAGCAATTTACTTAATAATGACAGGCAAACAAGTGATGAAATCACTAAAGGGGTAATAAAGCCTATCCACAAGAGACAGATATACGGGTCAGGGGATGGAAAGGAGGGGGTAGGGCATATGGCTTTACACCACAACCTGATAAGTTATGATGAAAGCGAAAGTTAGTAGAGGTCTTTTCTCCATCAGTATAGAAATTAACCGGTGCCACAAAATAAACACAACACTAACAATATTATAGCATTACAATTTGAAGACATAGCAAATGGAACTACCTATAGTGAGCGACCACATAAAAGCAACTCTTCTTTGTGGGTAATAACTTTTCTTCTCGTTTTTTCGTCTTTGTCATGAATATGGTGACCTCAACAAATACTTAGGGCCAGTCAGTGTTGGGTGGTGCTGGAATCAGGTCCTCTTGCTTAATCTTCACATCATCAGCAGTAGTAGTCCAAACCGAAGCCTATTCAATATGCATTTTATAATGGCAGTCACTTCCTATACTGACTGGGAAAAGACTCCTACTGATTTTTTGGGGGTTCACCATAATTTATCAGGTTGCGGAGTAAAGCCCTACACCCTACCCCTTCCTTTGTATCACCTGACCTCCATATCAGTCTCTTATTCTGTGCTCGTTTGCTGCATTATTATACTATATTTATATATTCATATATATACATAATATATATATATATAGTATATATATATATATATATATATATATATATATTATATATATATATATATATATATATATATATATATATATATATATACTATATATATATATTTATATGTAGCAAAACCAAAACCGCATAGATAAATTCAATGTGCGTGATAATTTTTAATTAACACCAGAGCACCTATGAACCATTAGGTCATTTTTGTATTCACTAGATTTTTAAGAAAGGGTCCGTACCCATACCCATACCCATAACCGTACCTATATCATTATCCACATCTGTACATTACCTATACCACTACCTATACCCGTATCTGTACCATACCCACACCCATTCCCATATCTCTACCATGCCTATATCCATAACATACCCATACCATACCATAGCCATAACCATACCTATCTATACCATATCCATACCCATACCCTTAACAATGCCAACACCAACATCCATATTATTCCCATACATACATCCATAACATACTATACCCATACCCATATCATCCATGCCATAACCATACCCATACCTGTATACCATACCCATACTGACACCAACAGCTAAATTAGTACTGATGATAATACTCAATAAAAGTCTATGGGTACCACCAGCCTCTTTTACCTTCCAGTTTGCAAACAAACAAGCATATCAGAGTTTCATTATTAGACTAGACCAGTGGTTCTTAACCTTTTTATGACCACGCCCCCTCTAAGAGTTGGTCCTGTCTTTCACGCCCCCCCTTGCATCTGTGAGTAAAATTCCCTCCCAGATTTAAAGGAAAGCAAGAAAAAAAGAGGAAGAGAAGGGGTTTCGAGGGATAGGGAGGGAGGTCAATAATTACAAAACATGGGAAGGCCGACGAGCCTAACTAGAGTAGTAGAATCTAGGAAAGTAACGTTATATGGCGACACTTTTTCATTTTTTCATAAACTTCTGAATATGAGTTCCTCACTCTTGTTAAGAGAATAACGAATATAATTTGAGAATTTTTTTAAAATTTTTTCCCTAGGGCTCACGCCTCCCCTGGACTAGACCATCCGTGACCCATTGGGTCACTTTTATTTTCACCATTTTTATCAAAAGGTCCATACCCAATCCTATATCCATACCATACCCAATATCTGTGTCATACCCATATCCATACCATAACCCTTACCCATACCTATACCCAAACCCATACCCATACCATGCCCATATCTGTAACACACCCATACCTATACTAATACCCACACTTGTACCATACCATACCAATAACCATATCTGTACCATGCCTGTACTCATACTAATGCCCATACCCCTGAGAGGGGAGGGAAAAGGGAAGTGAGTACACACACACACACACACACACACACACACACACACACACACATATATATATATATATATATATATATATATATATATATATATATATATATATATATACAGTATATATATATAACGGTATGTGCAGGTGAGAATGCGTAGGCTATGCATATGCAAAAATTTGAGGAAAAGAAAAATTAGTCTAGGAGCAAATGTGCATGATTATTTTGATTATCAATTTGGCTGAATACTCAATGTATTAGATTAAAAGATTTTGGTGGCTGAAGGAAAAGAAGGGCATGGAGAAGTAGGAGAGCAAAAACTATAAATTTTGACATCTCTTGAAAAATATTCACCCTAAATAGTTTTCATATGTTTCTTATTATTTCAAATGGTTCTTTTTTGAACTTCAACCTTATTAGCTCATACGTATACGTGTTCAATTTGAACGTTCATCCCAGAATCGCTTTTTGGGCAGCTTTTGTCTAATAGGTCAAGCACGTCATTCTCCTTTTAAAAGAATCCCATTTAAAATGTGAACGGGAACATTTCCCATATGAAGTGGAGGTTTGGAGCGATTGTCTGTCCCTCTCGAAGTAATTTTTAATCTTTGACTTTTCCAGTTCCCGTTGGCTATGGGCGAATTCGTAATGGAAGTGCAATCAAGGTACTTTTAATATCGGCTGTATGTTTCATTTTCGTACATAAAAAAAAAAACTCGAATATATCCGCCATGTCCCCAAATATTTTTACTGGAGTATTTATGCAACCGCTGGAAAATATTGCGAAAAAACTGTGAATTGGCGTTCAGTGCACATAACGGGTTATGACATTGTTTGGACTGCTCGTCAGTTTTGATTGCCTCCAGGCTAAGTATTTATATGTCACTCCGATTGCTGTGCCACAAAGGAAAACGTTACCGGGAAAACATCAGACATTAGTTAACATTTTTCATTTTGTATTTTTCTGGTCAGAGTCTGCTGCTGCTACTATTTTATTGGTTAAGGAAAAAAGCCGCCGCAGAAAACCAAACGTCAGCGAATAAATGTAAAAGAAGGAGCTTTCCTGAGATCATTTTCAGTTGTACTGAGGAGTAATTGTAAATTGTTTCCAAAGAAAAAAAATGAAGGTATGGTACAGTTGAAGAATATTAAAAGCAGGAGCTTTTAACGTTCTTTCTTCTCCATTAAAGACGAACAGAAAAAAGTGTTTTCATTTCTGATATTCTTTAAGGTATAATATTTTACATAGGTAACTACCAGATAAATTGTTCAATATTTTTCCCTAAGGTGAAGGATAAAAAATTGATGTAAATCGCCCAAATATGGCACCGTTATCACCGGTCTGGATAACAAAAAGGCCTACCTTATAACCTTATTGATTATAAACAAGCAATATGAGACTATCTAGTCATGATTTCTTTGATTTTTTTCTTTTCTTTGACGGCGTGACCAACATCACAATCGTCCAGATTACCTTCTTCATTGTCGGTTGCATAACACTTTCTGCTTATTTCAAGTAGGTGACATATCGCCATAAGCGTCAGCTTCACAGCAAATAACGCATCATTAGGCAGAGCATCAATCTTTTTAGAATAACACCCGCTAGCGCTATTATCA
Organism: Macrobrachium nipponense; assembly: GCF_015104395.2. Lineage (NCBI taxonomy): Eukaryota > Metazoa > Arthropoda > Malacostraca > Decapoda > Palaemonidae > Macrobrachium > Macrobrachium nipponense. Next base: position 46,384,955 of record NC_087216.1, on the reverse strand, counting down.
GTCGCAAATAACGTCTGGGATCATCATATTTATTTTTCAAGAATCACCGCCATTCATTTCGGTATTTGAGTGCCAGTGATGAGGATTGACCTCATCACGATGACCTACGTCATTTATTTAGTTTACGATGCAATGAAGGCATGACATTTTGGATTTACTTTTATGGAGAGAACATGATCGTATATTATGTGTTCATACAAATGCATGAGACTAGAGAATAAGGATATGCGTTAGATATCAGAGGCTTTATCACAAATCAGCTAAAACTTCATGGTTAATTTTCTCCTTCTGGCCATGTGACCTTTTTGGTAATAACTGTTATAGCGAATCTAGACGAATGTCGGTATCTGCAAACAAGGAAAAATTGCTCTGAAGTTTTTTTCGTGTTTTCTATTTACCGTATAACATTGGCACCGAAAATAGATCTATATATCGGTGGTCTCATTATAGTGCTGTATGAGCCGCGCCCAATGAAACTTTAAGTTCGGCCCGGTGGCGGCCTGGCCTATATCGTTGCCAGACGGACGATTATAGCTAGCCTCAGTGGGTTTCAAGATACGAGTGCTCGGACAGAAAAAATTGCGGACAGACACACAAAAATAGTGCAATACTTTTCTTTTCAGAAAACTAAAAAACAAACTGCGGTAGGAACTCTTGCATGACACAAAATATGCGAGTCTGTATTGTGACAAAGTGCCAAGTATCTGGTTACTACACTTACCATTCATTAATTGTTACCTCACAACAGCCAGACTCCTGAACCCTCATCACAGGTACTAAACGACTGAATACTCTAAAGGCAACAGTGATCCCTTAACAACTTACCAGTATTGCAGAAAATCAAACTAAGTTCATCAAAACAGGTGTGAGGTAATCTTGAAAGTAATTAAATTAATTAAAGGGCATCACTCCATCAACAACTTTAAAAGTCTAAGTATTTCCCTGATTTCAAAAGTCCAAGTACTTCCCTGGTTCTAAGTCACTTCAAATAAATTAAAGGAAAACAGATCAATTACCACTCTATGTTTCTACCTAACATCAATATAATCATAATTAAATGCGTGTATACTGGTGAGAAATGAAATACTTATAAAAATTTTAAATACAAAAATTTAATATTAAACTCAAAATTATAAGTGAAATTCACAATATCCGGGAAAATTACTGTTACTTGAAAACAAAGTAAAGTTTAATTAATTCTTGATTTAAATTAAGTAAAATTAAATCAAAATTAATTTATGACAAAATTCAAGAAAACTAATTCAATCAAAATTCAAAAGTGTTAGGCAATACTTAAAATTTGGAAATTAATTCACAAGTCTTAAACAACAATGAAACTTGAAAAGAATTTTAAGTAAATGCAAATTAATTCACAAGTGTTAAATTCAATTAAATGTGCAACGATTAAGTAATGAAAATAACTAAGTTAATTAAATTGTGAATGCAAATGAAAACACAGAAAAAATGTGGAAAATACCAAAATAGCAAAAAGTATTAATCACACAAAATATAAAATAAAAAGACACAATTCAATAAGAAAATTGATAAATGCACTTCAAATGAAACAAACACAAAACACAAAAATTTGCAATGTGTAGAACTGTAAATCTTTTCACTCAAACCATTGTAACCATTAGTTATTAGTTCTCTAAACCATCGTAACCAATAGTTATTAGTTTCTTACCAAACCATCATAACCATTAGATATTAGTTTCTTACCAAACCACTGTACTATTAGTTATTAGTTTTTACCAAACCACTGATCATTAGTTTATTAGTTGCAACTAATAAAAATATAGCACACTTTACCTTGGTATACCAACTTCTTCCTTCAAAAAATTCACCAATTCACACACTTATAAAATGTTTGTTCAGATTCCACAAAAAGCACTAAATAATACTAAATAAACTCTAACAAATATCAAATCTCAAATCTGCAAGTTACGTGTGACCAATTTACGTTATGTTAATATCAGTTATGGCGAGCAGAGAGATAGAGAGAGAGAGAGGGAGAGAGAGATGTCTGAACGCGATGGGGTTCTAAGATGCAATGAAAACTCTTCCTTACGAAAGCTGGACAGTGGAGATGACACAAAACGTTTTGGGGCAATGAGAAAGATGGTATAATGCTTCTAGAAACTTCCATTATGACGCAACTTTACAAAAAAACTGTGAAATCTGCACATGGACGCATATGAAACAAGTATACATTCATGTACAGACTACTTCAACAAAGACATGTACCCGTTCAAGACAGAAATCGAGCGATAATTAAGATTGACATGTTTTGATAACAACACGAAGACTGCCAGCTCCCTTAATCTAGAAGTGATGAACAGTAACTGAAACAATTCTAGCTTCGAACGGACAAAGATAATCTCTCTCTCTTTTCATACTATGTTATATACTCTTTTAAAATATGTTATGCAAAATCTGAACACACATTTTAAACACCCTGTCTCTATGCTATCTAGGAATCTGAAAAAATGTTGCCAAAATCTCATACACAATATTTTATACAGTCAAAGAGGGAATATATTCGTTTTGAAAGTAGAAATATATAATAGTATTTAAAACCCATTTTTTATTTGTAAATGTTAATAATAGATTAATCGTAAGGTAATTGAAAATTTGTAATCATTAATTGCATACCCTTAAAAAAATTGTTTCATTGAAGTATCTACCACGTATCATTAAACTGTACCCATCGAAATATATTCGCATTTTCTGTAGAGGATACCCCTAATGGAAGACAGCATCATGATATATAGACGAAGTAGATAGATTTCAGAGAGGAAAACCCTTTACTTCTCACGATGAATATCGGAATATATCAGTAGAACGTATCTTCAAGTATCCCAATTACGACAGATACACGAGAAGACAGCCTGGAAAGGATGATTAACGCTTCAATAAATTCCTGGCCTAGGTTTGGATTTTCAAGGATATTGTAAAGTAAACTTTACTGGAAAGTAACGTCAAGCTATTACAAAATACATAGATGCACACACACACATGCGTGCACACACACACACACATATATATGTGTGTGTGTGTGTGTTTAAAAAAATCACAGTAGATGAGTGTGACTCCATGATATAAATAAATACCACAGGAAAAATATTAATAAGCAAAAATTCGTAGCCGGGTGCCCTCGTCCTTTAATAAGATGTTTTCCAGGTCAAATGAGATATGGAAAGAAAGTGTAGCGACGCAGTTAAAAGGATTATCATTGAATCTTGTTTCATCAAATCTAATAATGGAAGTGTTGTAAATTTAAGTCATGGTTTGTTTAAACTTGATGCCTTCATAATTGAAAGAGTTAGAGATAAATATAAGCAACAAAAAACATATATTCAGTTGTATAAATGTCTTAGACTTTGTATGGCTAAGCTTCCCTTTCTCTTATGGTTAAGTCTGTTCTAGTTTGAGACTATATGATCTCCAATTATCTTGGATTACCTCTTTGATTTTTACCTTTTTGACAATTAACCATCTGGTATGCTTGATGTTTTTTGTTTACCTTGTAACTTTCTTTTCAACTGTACGAGTATCTCACTTGTACCCGACAATGTCTTATTAAAGGACGAAAGAATTTGGCTACGAGTTTCTGCATATTATTATTTTTTCTGCGTTATTCGCATATATAATATATATATATATATATATATATATATATATATATATATATATATATATATATATTATATATATATATATATATATGTATATCTCTAATAAAACAAGGAGCCCATAAAAACACCAAAATATAGAGAGAAAAGTAATATATTTCAGAGATTGCTGTCTCTCTCTTCAGTTATATGAATGAGAAAAGTTTACAGAAAAGGTGGTATTTATACCAAGAGATCCATCCACAGGTAAGCCAATTTAGGTTACCCCCGCTGATAATCTTCCTTTAATCTTCTTAAGCGTTGGTTGAATGAAAACCTTGTTGATCACATCTGAAACTCATGCTCCTTTTGAGATGTTCCTTACCTGCCTCTCCTTTATTAGATGGAATTCTGTTGTAACAGAACATGTTTACCAGTCACACACACACACACACACACACACACACACACACACACACACATATATATATATATATTATATATGTATATATATATATATATATATATATATATATATGGTATATATACATATATATATATATATATATATATATATATATATATGATATATATATATATATATATATTTTTCAGCGATTAATTCTTTTCCCTTGCCTCTAAATTGCCCAGCCAGCAATGTTCCCCATTATAGCCCTCAGCATGAATCGAAAGTGTCCTTGGCAGGTAGATGTTAGGACAAAGTATGGTGACCTTGGGCGTCCCTTAAGAAAGGAAGGAGGGAAGGCAAGCATGAAATAGAGACCCCGATCTTATCATGACTCATAGACCTGAAGGGGCGTGTGGTTTAGGATAGGTTGGGCCGCTGGACGAAGTTTTCCTGAAAATAAAGGGGTGACCCGTAGGCACCAGACGTTGTGCCCAGAATAATATATGATCGTTGATAAGCTCTGTCAAATAACAGGCATTTATATTACAGTCGTTTGAAGTGGATAGTAAGAAAAAAATAAATACATTGATTAAGTAAATATTAGTACTGAAACCTCCAGTAAAATAATATGTCAATTATGTATATAATATATAGTGCATATACATATATATAGAGTAGAAATTGCAACTGATAATTGTCACTGAGAGAGAAAGAGGATTGATACCGTTAAGTTTAACAAAAGTAAACATCAGCGATATTAATGTCCGTTTCAGATGGCAAAACTTGACAAAACTAGCTTTTGGAACGATTCCTTATGTCCCTGATATTTGAAAGAAAGTACGGACAACAAAAAGTTCTTTTTTCATTTCTAGTCATAAAATGTTGTGACACAATGACTGAATGTTTCCAATTGGTTGCTTCAATTTAATTACAATCGAAATTTTTTTGTTTTCTGTTTCATTAAAATAACGGAAGCTAGCGTGAACATGCAGCGTGCAAATATTAAGTTCGATGTTGCAGTTCCCTTCATATAAAAAATGAAAAGATCTTTGTAAATATCTGTAACTTTGAATGACTTCAGTCCCTAACGCCAATCGCCTTGTGAAAACGAGATTTATTTGTATTTGTTGTTTTCTATCCTAAGTTTTTTCGGGAGAACACTGAGTATTATCTATGCTACAGTTACAAAAGATTAAGCGATAACAAGCTTTTGAGAGTATTTGTAATTAATGCGAGGTTTTCATGTGTATAATAATTAAATAAACAAAGGTATGCGAAATATTTTTATATATACTATATGTATATTCAACTGTTATCAGTGCATTTCTTAATTGAGCAACAAAAGCAAAATACTGACAAGGAAGAATAATTGTAGGCATTTACAATCTCGTTTTAAAACTGATTTTAGCTCAAAACAGAAAGTACTCGGTAGCTTATTAAAAGTAATGAAATATTCTCTGTATCTTATCAAATGTCATAGTTCATTTTTCATCAGGAAATTCGAAATCGTGTGTTGGTAATAATTGACCAGAAAATAATAAAACTATATAATATTTAGGCTTCAGGTGTTCGAAACAAAATACAGCCTTTTGTCTACATCTAATAACCTTTTTATCTTATATAATCTAAGTCTAATTTTTACAAAATTAATAGCATGATCTATTTAACAGATAATACGTACTGAAGTAAACAGCGTGAAAAATCAAAAAAAGGTATGAATCTGCCCTCCTAGTCTCGTCTCATTACGCAAATATCTTCCACTTCCAGGCTCGAACTCGTCTCCCTACATTTTCTGTGGCCACCTACTCTTTCCTACGCTATTAATTCCTGTCTTCATATAGAACTTAATAGGAAATACGAAACTTCTTGGCAAGTAAAATTTCGAAGCGAGATAATTTGGTACGAATTTGTTTCCGGTTTCGCAAGAAAGGAAGAAAGACCCAGAGTGGTTCTACAAAAAGACATCGTCCCTTTGATATTAACGCAATGTATTCAGAGTAATAGATTTCCCACGGGCTTTGTTTTTGCATACTGCAATGTGAATACATGATAGAATGGGGAAACGGATTTGTGTTGCAGATGAATGTGTCAAATCAAATTTGACGTTTAGTCTCTTGACAGGTAAGGCAATTCACCCTTCAGAAACATGACAAGAGATCGGAACTCAAGCATTTAATGGATTTTCAAGCACAGAAAAGAAATCATAACAAAAATCGGTAAGTTCTTTTTGTTTCATTTTTAATTCAAGCTAAAGTGCAGTTCATTGTAACCCTAAAAATAGTTATGCTTGTATTTTGATAATTTTCTATTATTTCTATTTATCTTTTAGTTTATTCATTTAGCTTTCTCTTGTCAATTCATAAGCACCATATTCTTTGGAGGATTAAATTTCAAGTTAATGACCCTTCTTAGCCAATTCCAAATAAATAGGAGTTATCTCTTTAATAATAATAATGATGATGATAATAATAATAATAATAATAATAATAATAATAATAATAATAATAGTAATAATAATAAATAATAATAATAATAATAATAATAATAATAATAATAATAATAATAATAATTCAAGTCTTGAAGTAGATAACCTAATTCCAGACTGAAAGGATTGTATCTGGGGACATCAGGATGGAGTTTGGGATAGAAAAATGTGCCTTAGTCAACATACAAAAGGGCAAAGTAACAAGGAATGAAGGGATAAAGCTACCAGATGAGAGCAACATCAAATGTTATGTTCGTTTTATTCTCTTTTCCTTTTTCTCTTGTAGTTTGTTATATGGGGTAATCTTCATCTATATTGCTTTCTTGTTGAGTTTTTCTTTTTTTAGGAACTTATTGTTATATATTGAGATTACTTCGGTCTGGACGTCTTTGCAGATTCTGAAATTAGATTAATTCATTCTTTTCATTTATCCAGTCTCTCAGGAGGTTTTGGCATGGATACTTATAATTGGATTCTGGGCAAGTTAAACACCACTTTGTTTATCTTACTTATTAATATAACACACATAATTCACTGTCTTATCACACACACAATGTTCACAGGGTACAGAGGTTCAACCGACACAACGTTTACGTCCAGTGCTTAGTTCCTAACTGTTCTTTTCTGAGATTTCAAGTGAAATCTCAACCTATTATTTCAATTTGGGCTCCTCCCTATTTTCTACTGGGATACAGATACACCCTACTTTTCCATGAGTGGTTTGTCCAACTTTCGGTGCCACCCCTGTACGAATCTTACTGATTGTCCTAATCTATCATAACCACCCACTGGATGTGTCAAAGTTCAGATTTAAGTTCAGATTTTCCACTTTAATCATCACCTTTTTGTTTTGGTGAAGGCTCTAGTTTTATTGCTCTCACTTTTTAAACAGCTACGACTGCAATCTGTTTCGACCACGCTTTCTACCTTTCCTTCGTCTTCATCTACCATAACTCTACTAGTAGATTTCCCTAGCCAATTTTCCCTACATAAGTTTTCACAAAGACTTCTTCTTTATTCCTAACACAAACACATAGATGAGACAGGATACAAATACCTGGGAATAACGGAAGAAAGTGATATAAAACACCAAGAGATAAAGGACACGATCAGTAAAGAATATATTTAGAGACTCAAGTTGATACTCAAGTCAATACTCAACACCGGAAATATGATGAAAGCCATAAACACATGGGCAGTACCAGCAATCAGATACAGCACAGGAATAGTGGAATGGACAAAGGTGGAGCTCCACAGAATAGACCAGAAAACTAGAAAACGTATGATAATGCACGAAGGGAGAGGACTACTAAGCATAGAGGACTACATTAGCATCGAGAACAGAGCGCTGGGGCAATATCTGAAAACCAGTGAAGACGAATGGCTCAAGAGTGCATGAGAAGAAGGACTAATAAAAGTAGACGAAATATACAGACAGGAGAATAACAAACAGAAAAATGAATGGCAAAACAAACCAATGCACGGACAATACATGAGACAGACTAAAGAACTAGCCGGTGATGAAACATGGCAATGGCTACAGAGGGGAGAGCTCAAATAGGGAAGTGATGGAATGATAACAGCAGCAAAAGATCTGGCCCTAAGAATCAGATATGTTCGAAGAATGATAGTTGGAAATAACTCTCTCCAATGTGCAGGAGGTACATTGTATCTCTATCCATCATTTACTTCCTTTAGTCTCCATTCTTTCTTTCTACTTTCTTTCTCTTATATCCTCTCGTATTTTGTGCTACTCTTTAATTGCTAGGGAATAATAATGTAGTTTCGGGAAATGTCATTCCCAAATAAGTATTTGTATTAAAGGCTCTAAGCAGTAATGTCTTTTATGCGCATAAATTTCGATTTGCGAATTGGCCATTCCTCATGGCAGTACTGAGAATGAAGTCGGTTAGTATAATATATAATATTCATGCTCCATAATGATTTTGAAATAATGTAACTTTGAAGACATTCTTTACTGTCGATGCTATGAAGTGGGTTACATTAGAATAAAAATTTAATCATATCAAAAGCGATGTCAGTTTATTCCTATTCTTTTGTAGTTATATATAATAAAGGATTTCTGATATTAATAAAAATATATATTTTGCTTTAAAGGAGTGAAATTGAATAAAAAAAAGTCTTGGTTTAGTGTTGAATTCTCTACAGTATATATTGGAAAGAATATTATGAAATATGAGTCATACTTTAAAAATTGAGTAACATAAACTGCAACATCAAGGTGAATTGGAAAAGCCTGGTAAGACTGACTTATTCAATTACTCTTTTGTCGTTGAAGAGGTGCAGTATAATGGAATGACGAAATTCTATTAACGTGAGAAAGAGGTTGTTGTGCGGAGTCCTGCTTACGGATTACATTCTATTGAATTGCTTAAGAACTCTTCTCAACTCGGTCACTCTCGAAGCCGTTTCTAGGATTTCCCCTTTGCATTTAATACCGAACGTTTTCCCTTTAGTTGGTTAAATAAAATAAATGAGTGATTTATTATTGCTTTTACAATAAACATCAGTTACATTTACAAATTATCCCTTTCTCATCCCCTCTCAACCCCCATTCCTATCGAGGATGAACTTGGACTTAAACGGCATCGGGATTGTCACTATTATCTCAGCGACCTCAAAAGCTATGGATTAGGCACTAATTTCTGTCGTTTTCAGTTATATTTGAATATCACCCATTCCCATACCAGCAACTCCGCCCACCTCTTTCTTAATAGTGATATCCTACCCGCAAAGTATTCTTTCACAGATTGTAAGTCATATAGTATAATCATAATCATTCAGCTGTGTCTATGATTTATTTAATCCACCTAAAATAAATGTCAATAAAATATAAATAATTATCACCTTTGATTTGACCTAGTATACTGGAGACACTGAGTTGGATTTATATCTGATTACAGCCCTTATTCCAATCGTATGTCTACGGTCATTACGGTTATTGAAATCTGCATACAAGCGGGATGAAATATGTTATCTTAAATCTATTATTATTATTGTGTTACAGATTTTCATTATTATTAGAGTATATATATATATATATATATATATATATATATATATATATATATATATATATATATATATATATATACATCGAGCTACAATGTCCTTTAATATCTAATTCGCTCTACCTCGGAATTAATATATTTTCATAATGCTTAACCCGAAGGTGGAATTTTTTATCACTATAATAGATTTACCTGGTCCTGGGCGCGAACCCAAGAAGACATTCAAATCCAGGAACGTCAGTGAAGCTTTTACCTACGGATTTGAATGTCTTCTTGGGTTCACGCCCAGGACCAGGCAAATCTATTATAGTGAAAAAAATTCCCCTTCGGTAAGCATATATGAAAATATATTAATTCCGAGGTAGAGCGAATTAGATATTAAAGGACATTGTAGCTCGATGTATGCATATGAATCACGGTAATGTGATATGACTTATATATATAATATGTATATGTATATATATATATATATATATATATATATATATATATATATATATATATATATATATACATGTATGTTTCCCCCTCTCCAGATGATGAGGGGTATGAAACTTACCTCTTCGAGGTATGTGGTAACTATGGCCTTAGAGCTGTGAGGCACTGCGTGACCTCTCTCTCTCTCTCTCTCTCTCTCTCTCTCTCTCTCTCTCTCTCTCTTCCTCGTCCAACTAACTCATATAATCACAATTACCTAAGGTCGTTAAATCAGACTCACAAATTATATAAAAAATATAATATTTATTAGTAAGGAACAAATGACTAATAAATAAAATTCTCAAAGAACAAATGTTTAACTGAACAAGTTAAAATCTGAAACTTTTATTTTCTGAACACAACCCAATGACAACTCTAAACAATGCACCACTGGTACAATTCAAACAGGAAACCCAAATAACCCTGGGGATTGAACAAAACCCGTCCACCCCTTTCTCTGCAATAACTAGACATCAGTCATAAGATCAGTAATCAAATCACAGTCTCTCAACATCATTACCATGGAACTATCAGATAAGTTCCCATTGAAATTACCAGAACCGTCTGGAGAGAGAAAAAAAAGAAATCCCTCATAGATAAATTGGAAATAAACCAAAATGAGACAAATCAAAAAGTAATATGGAAAAGGACATCTCTGAAATAAAGGTTTAAAATACAAAAAAGACAAAGCCACACTCGGGCTTAAACGTATGCTTACACATTCCAGCTATAAGCACACACTAAAAACAATCAAGACATAATTATCCTAAATCGGGGCTGCTCCTAAATGCCCAGGATCTTACTCTCCCATTATGTAGGGGAAGAACAGCTCGTAATACACAAGCACGAACTTTCTCACAAGACATTCCCCTTGATATGAGGTCACTTATTCGTCACAAGTTCATTGCACCGGAACAGATGTGTGACGTCATTTACAACTCATTATCACACCCATAGAATCTACCCAAAACTAGATCCTTGCTTCCACTCATACACGGACACAAACCGTGGCCCGTGTTTGCTGAGGCAGCAACCTTCGACATCGCGCCACTCAAATCTGAAGTGTTTATATTTCCGGAGCTTGCTTTGTCTCCATGGGAGCTAACGCTGGATCTATTATGTTGAAGAATGTCATTGCTCATCACATCCATCCGACAGACTCTTGAATTGACATTTTATCATCTCAAAATATGTATATCCCAAGACAATGAATCGTATTCATAATGGTGTTTTAATTATATTCTCAATAGAGAGAGAGAGAGAGAGAGAGAGAGAGAGAGAGAGAGAGAGAAGCATATCCAAGTATCCCTGGAAGGTAATGATTAGTTGTTAATTTCATTTCTCCTTCTTTCCACCTGCATCGAGTCTAGTGGGTGAAACCACTCAAACATTAGTTTGTGAATGGTGCTTCGGATTATCCTTAGTCCTTTTGACTGATACCAATACCTTGTTTCCTGTGCAATGGATTTATTGATCTCTCTTTTGTATAGACAAATGACTTATAATTTCCCCTTGAATTTTGACCGTCGATAAGGGAATTCCGAACTGGAATTTTTCATAAGGACTTATTATAATTCCAGACCCTAATACCAAGTGCATCAAATTCGCCGCGGATGGGAGGTAAATGGAGTGGTAAACAACAACCGATCATTTCATTCAATATCAACTACGTGTGAATGACGACCGTTTTCATAAAGGTATTTTTCGAAAGGCAACGCTCCCAGGCCTAGGTCTTAACTTTTATAGTTTTTTTTTTAATTTTAAATTAAATTCGTTATCTACCCTACTCCACAGAGCCATGGCATTAACCTCTGATTGAAGTCTTTTCCACAAAGAAATCGGAATCCATTACGATTATTTTGAATCAAATTGTTACCCTCCTAATTTTTTTATGAAATATGTCAAGAAAACAGCAATACATTTGGCCTAGAAACTCAAGTTTTATGTACCATTTCCTAATAGGCATGACACCTCTGTTTTACCTCACTTAAGGAGAATTTTATTTATTCATTTTCCAGCTGTTGATGTTAAGTCTGTCTTAATGAACCCTAGGACTGTCGGTATTATGTCGCGTCATAGAGATTACCTCCAATAATGCAATTCGGCGTTTTCTATATTTACACTTGCTGCCGATGCAATAAGCAGACTTACGTTGGAAACACGCGCCGCTTGCTTAAGGAGAGATGTGATGCACATATGGGTATTATCAAGTCCATACGAACACCACCTTCCATTATTAGCATCTCTAGCTATAAAGAAACTAGTTCCCTCCTTAAACCACGCCCTTTTTGTTGTTTACTTTCGATGTGTTTTCTATACGTCGTTGAGAAAACTACTCCTAACTTTAGCAACGCTTTTTTATTTAATAATTTATTTTGCTTTATTTAATTTATTTTTATTTTTTAGAGTAACTGGTATTTCAGTATTGTAACTTTCCTTGTAATACTTTCAATCATTGTCTTTTGTATGTCAACAAAAATAAATAATTTTATCCTGTATTGTATATCAGTTTTTTATCTTTTATTTTAGCATGGAGGATGAGACATTGCTCTCTAAACGTCACGATAAGAATAAAGTGATATATATATATATATATATATATATATATATATATATATATATATATATATATATATATATATATATATATGTGTGTGTTGTGTGTGTGTGTGTGTGTGTGTGCGTGTGTATATATATATATATTATATATATATATATATATTATATCTATATATATATATATATATATATCATAAACGGAGTTATTTAAGAGGAGGCGAGTCATTTGGAGATGTATAGTGTTCGTGTCATATTGAAGTTGAACTGAAACCTGCGGTGAAAGTGACAGCATTTGATTTAACAGTTTTAATATTCACCGATACTGGGGCGTCATTTAATTTGTTGGATTATGATTTTTATCAACTGTTGTTTTCTCAGTACTCGTTGAAACCTACCTAGGAAACGTTTTGTAATGTGCAAGAACATAATTTGAATGTTTTGTGTGCAGTGAACATTTGGTTTTCTCTGAGCAAACGAATTATCACAGAATCAGTGTTGGTTATAAAAGGTGCAGCTTTGGGGAATAGGTTGTTAGTACTGTTTCTGTTAATAACTTGTCCAGTTGTCACGTGGGTAGAATTGTTGAACTATAATGACATCGTTAGGAAGTATCAGAAGAATAAATATATCTTAGATTTTGAAGAATGGATTGATGATGACAATTCTGTTGCTATTGTAGGGGAGTAAAATGAGTTTTCTAAGGGATCATTTAGCTAATGTGGATTATGATGAACATGTAGGTGAAGTTTTGGCTGATTTTACAGATATAGTCGCACTGACGATAATGACGAGAACACTAAAAGTTAATTATGAAGTATAAGAAGCAAGTTATCTTGAAAACGTATAAGGGCCTGTCAATAAGAGAATCTTCCATGTGGAGGGCTGTACATAAAACCACACAAAGTGAACAAAGTGAAAGGTGATAAATCAGGACTAATTAATGTGTTAGAATTCAAGGTTCACCTTGAAGAGAAGACAAAGCCCATTTGTGTACCTTCATATAGGCTTCCTTTTAAGATTAGGGAACAGGTGGAACAAAAGGTTGGCAAGAGGGAGGAAGAAGGCACAATTAGACCGAGTTCTTCCCCATTCAATTTTAAGCTGGTAATGGTATTACCTAAGAAAGATGGATCAGTTCGAGACTGTGGGGATTTTCATGAGTTAAATGAGAAATCTATTTCAGGAAGGTACCCAGTACCGTGTTTGCCAGACCTATTCGTAGAAATAGTGGGAAAATGGTTTTGTTTGTCGATAGACTTTATGTAAGGGTTTTTTGCAAGTTCTTCTTATTGAAGATAGTTAGGAATTCACAGCTTTTTTTTAATTGCCAAAGAGCACTATAATTTACACGGATGCTTTTGGGATGATATATTGATTGCTACAAACACCATAGAGGAACATTTGGAGGCTCTTAGAGAAGTTCTTAGAAGACTTATATTAGCTAGTCCGAAGGTTAAACTAACCAAATGTGACTTCTCGAAGAAAGAGACAGTTTATTTGGGCCATGTTATTTCTAAGGAGGGCGTTAGGGTTAATGAAGACAAAGTTTGGGCTATTGTTAATTTTCGTGTCCCTAAGACTAAGCAGCAAGTTCTTTCCTTTGTGGGAATTGTTGTTTTTTTTCGGCACCCTGCAGAGCTTTTTCTATTTTATCAGCCCCCTTAACGGACATTTTAAGTGATGATGTATAGTTTGCATGGGTTAAAGGTCAGCAGTTAGCCTTCAAAAAATTAAAGATGCTTTGGTAAATCCCACTGTATTGAAATTCCCAGATATTAATCAACCATTTACCCTAGTGACTGATGCCAGTCAGAAAGGAACAGGTGTCTGCTTTATGAAAAAATTTAATGGGAAGTTGCATCCCATTGGTGTTATCAGCCGAAAATTCAGGAAGCGGGTTAGTAATGAAAGTTTGATATCCACAATTGATAAAGAAACTTATCGTGTGGTTTCTAGGGTTTTTAGTTTAGTTCATTTGAAGATGCTGTTGATGGGTAACAAAGTTTAAGTTCTCACGGATCATAAGCCGTTGTTGGATCTTTTAAAAAGGCAGATCTTTCTCCTAAAGGGCTAATAGGTTTTTGATAATCAGAGATTTTCATGCCAAGCTTAAGTATATTGCAAGCAGACAAAATGTCGTAGCAGATGCCCTTAGCAGGATTTTTTATGATGACGATAGTTCTTATGTTTGTTGTATTACCTGTGATTCTATAGAATGAGATATTAGTTTGGTAGATATGAAACAAGATGAGGATGAGTTTTTGGAATGTGCAAAAGCTTTTCTTAGAGGTGAATTAGTTAGGAAAGGCTATAAGCTGCCTTTTGCGGAGCTAGAATTAGGGGGTAATTTGTTAGTTAGGAAGGTAAAATATAAGCTGAGAAACAGCGATATTAAAGGGGATATGACATAGATTGTAGTCCCAAAAAGTATGGCCCCTACAATGCTCAGGATTGTTCATTGTGAGTTTGGTAGTATATATTTGGGGATTGAGAAGATGTATCTTGGGATACATTCAAAAGACTATATCCCATAGGGGATTTTATATGGGGATGTTTGTAATCCCTGCAATTTAGCCAAGATTACTACTTCTTGTAGGTTAGGCTCCTTTCTGATACCACATGGGCCATTTCAGAGGGTACATATGGGCATTCTTGTGAATTTCTGAGGCGAGATATGATCACAGATATCTTTTGGTGGCTGTTGATGAGTTTAATCGGTTTATTGAGATTTTTCCATTAAAGAATAAAATGGCAGAAGAGGTTGCTATTGCATTTTCCCAGGGATAAATCCAGAAGTACCTATTACAGATAATAGAGAAGATTTTGTGAATAAGACTAGAATGTCTTGCAGAAGTTAGGGGGATAAAACAAGGACCATTATACAGTATAGACCAGAAACTAATGGGCTGTGTGAACGAGCAAACAGGATAATATTAGACTCTAAGAATCACTATAGGTGGCAATGATGTAAATTGGGAGCAGTATATTCCACAATTCCGGCATAGTGTTAATACTAAGGTTAGTGATACAATAGGGATGTCTCCAATATTAGCGTTGTTTGGTTATCCGGCACGAGGTACGTTTGATTTATTGTCTGTTCCTGTTAGT
This sequence comes from Macrobrachium nipponense, assembly GCF_015104395.2. Taxonomy (NCBI): domain Eukaryota; kingdom Metazoa; phylum Arthropoda; class Malacostraca; order Decapoda; family Palaemonidae; genus Macrobrachium; species Macrobrachium nipponense. Next base: position 46,369,274 of record NC_087216.1, on the reverse strand, counting down.
TGTGATGGTACAGTTAGGTCATTAGTTTCTATGGCTAAGGAAAGATATACTCGCTTTAGCGTAAATCTTGAGTCTAAGATTCTAAGATACGGGAGATGGTTGACAGAAGTAATTAAAGGTTAGCTAATATTGATATTGTTGTTGGTGACAAGATTTTTGTAAAGATTAATGTCAGACATCAGTTGAATTATAAATTAGGGACGAATGTTAGGGTCCGTTTTGGGTTGTGGAAATAAGAAAGGGAATAAATTTGTTGTTATATATGAGAACACAGGGTTGTCTAGATTGACACAGGTATCTAAGGTTAAGAGAACAATGTAATTGCGTTGAGACGGGGCTTGTTTGTTGCCTTTTTTTTTTTAGGTGTCTTTGTATTTCTTTCTATCTTCGTGTGCAATTGGTTCAAACCAGGGGTTGGTTTTTTTGCGCATTTGTGATGGCCTATTGTGATTTCCCTAGGCTCTTTTACAACCCGCGTTTTTCACGCTGTTTTGGGGATTAGTATTGTTGTTTAATGTGACGCTGAAGTCCGAAGAGTTTTTGAGGGTATTTATTTTATATAGTTTTTATTTTTAAAGGGAAAGTTTGATATTGTGCTGTAATTTAAGATCACAGCATATGCCACAAAGAAATCAACAGTTACTATCATCTGTAAGATATACCAAACCCTTAACGAAAAAAATACAAACTAAAAACCACCACCTCAATAAAAAAAAACTGCAACACTTGTTAAAACCAAAAGAAAACACCATCTATACGCTGATTAATAGAGCTCTCAAATATTCTTCCTCATGGCAAATATTTCATAACGAAATGACTTTCTTAGCAAACTTTTTCAAAGCCAATTCATTTCCACAAGATATAGTACATAAAATCACCAACAAGGTACTTAACAAATTCTTGCATCCATCATCAACTACTTTTGATGTACCGAAGAAAATATTTTATGCTACTGGTTCCTTAATTTTTCAGGTTCAAAAATTTAATATTAAACCTTCTTACTCGTAATTAATTGAACAGGAAATTCCCTGTCTTAAAGTCAGGCTTGTGTCGAGTAATCCTTGCACTATTCGATCGTTTTTTAACTTTAAAGGTCGCCTTCAGCCCTTCATGAGATCCAACGTTATTTATAAATTCACATGCCCTGGATGTCCGGGCTCTTACGTTGGATCGACTCGGAGGTTGCTGAGGGTCAGATATTGTAGCCATTTGGGCTTTAGCTTCCGTACAGGTCAAAGGATAAAACAACCAGAATTTTCCAATATCAGAAACCACTCAATAATATGCAAGACTGAAATTCAAAAAGAACATTTTACAATAATTGATTATGTTAAACATCCTGACCAACTAACAACGCTGGAGTCGTTATATATTAAAAGACTGGTGCCCTCATTAAACGGTAATTTGTCCTCGTCACCTCTGTACCTGGCATAGTTGTCGTCGCTTCTCTCTGCCAACTGTAACTCATTCCATCTTCACCTCTGATCATGGACGGTTGGTATTTTTAGTAGTCTCTCTTTTTATTTACTGCTCTTTTTAATCTTTTTTAGACTTTATTTTTTAAAATTGTGAATTCCTTTTAACTTTATATCATTTTTTATAATATGTCTTTGTATTTTATTCACAGACTGATGATGCACACAGTTGTGCGAAACGTATCATATGAAATAAACTTGGCCTTTTAAACATGGTATCATGGACTCCTTCTGACAACTATATATATATATATATATATATATATCTATATATATATATATATATATATATATATATATATATATTATATATATATATCATAAGAAGCTTAATTTCGAATAATAATGCACTACGTTGTATAGGGTATCCCGGTATGGTGATGATAACTTTTGATTGACTGGGGTCCCCGGCCGGACTGATCATATCTGGGGGTCCTTGGTATAGTCAAGTTTTGGAATTACTGTATTAGACCATTTGTTTTTAGACCAATTGGTCTATTAGACCATTTCTCATTGGACCAACTGGTGTGAGACCAATGGTCATTAGACCAGTCGTTTGGGACCGAAAGAAACTTTCCTTCCATTTTGTTATATTTCTTTTTTGTGTACTTTTGTTTTGTTTTAGTCCTGGTATACTGACATTGCTATAAAATCTTAATTTAGTTATAATGGTCATATTAGAAGAAGCGATACTCCCACTAATTCGAAGATTAGAACTTTGTGAATAGTTCATATACCTAAATATGAACAATTTCTGAAAGGTAAAGCTACATATAAAAGCAGTCTGAGATGTATAAAAATAAGAAAAAACATGTGATGTATTTATTTATAAGGATAATGGACTGACATGTTGCATGCAGTTGTGAATGTAATTGTTTGTTCGAGATTTACTTGCATTAACACATTCTGAAACACACACATATATATATTCATTAATAATCAAAATTGGCAAAAATACACAATTTCACCTCAAGTGAAGTACAAGAAGATGGGTAGAATCCTGAGCTGTAATCAATCCACCCAACTGCTATTAAAAGGGCTAATACTGTACGTCAGGTAGTGAAGGGCAACACATTGTCCCGAGAGAAGAGGAACGATAATACGTCTTACCTGGCGGCAGCATCCCTACTTGTCACCTAAGGAGTCAAGAATAATTAAAAATACAAGAATTACCATTCTAACTATGTCCTTTCCAAAAGAGAAGAATTTTTGTTGTCGTTTGGCCTTGACTTTTGTGTCCCTTCTTACAGACCTAACTAGGTGCTCTTTCAGAGACTCAAGGGTCTTAACTATTCTAACATGTCTAGCTTGCAACAGAAATTGTCCTTGTTACTGCACGACACATATAAGAAACTTAAGGTAAAATGGGCTCCATATTTCAGGAAAGAGGACTCTGAAATTCTGAAGAGACTTGGTAAAGTTGAAAACATAGTAATATGCAAACCTGACAAAGGCAAAGGTATAGTAATTCTTAATAAGGTTGACTATCTTGAAAAAATGAATGTAATTCTGTCGGATAACTCTAAATTCAAACTTATTGGTGAACCTAACTTTGTTGATATTTACAAAAAAGAGGACAAAATCAACCGTTTTCTTAGGAAACGTAAACAAGATGGGATTATAAATGAGGAGGTATTTCAAAAACTATTTGTTACAGGTTCTTCTTTTGGCATATTATATGGACTCCCTAAAATACATAAGGATGGTATACCAATGAGGCCCATAATGTCGTCCTACAACAGTCCTGCCTATAACATCTCAAAGTTTCTGGTTAAACTTTTAAACGAATATTCTGTATCGAAATTTTCTTTAAAGAATGGTTTTGATTTTCAACAGCAAGTGCTATTACAAGATGGTGAACTTTTTATGGCTAGCCTAGACGTTGAGTCTTTATTCACTAACGTACTTGTTTCTGAAACCATTGAAATTATCCTAAATAAGGTTTTTAGTGATACTGAAATTTTTTATGGTTTTAATAGACAGCTTTTTAAAACCCTTTTAGAACTTGCTGTGCAAGATTCAACTTTCATCTTTAATAAGCAACTCTACCTGCAGGTCGGGGGAGTTGCAATGGGGTCCCCATTAGGCCCGTTGTTTGCTAACTTTTTTATGGGTCATTTGGAGGAAGAATTTTTAAATAATTGCCCGGAGAGTTTTAAACCAACATATTACAGAAGATATGTTGATGATACATTTACCTTATTCAAACATTCCTGGCAATGTCAATTATTTTTGGAATATGTTAATAACATACATCCTAATATGAAATTTACTTTAGAACAAGAGAAGGACAACACTCTTGCATTTTTAGATGTTAAGGTTATTAGACATAACCATGTTTTTAGTACTTCTGTTTTCAGGGAAAATACCTTTACAGGTTTAGGCACCAATTTTTTTAGTTCCTGTTTCCATTCTTTTAAAATAAATGCAATCACCATTCTTGTTTTTAGGGCACTTAGATATACCTCAGATTGGGCCTCCTTTCATAATGAAATTGAATATTTACTTGAGTATTTCACTAAAAACTCATTCCCAAGAAATTTAGGTTTTGGTATTATCAACAAAATGTTAACAAGGTTTGTCTCCAAACCTACATTGAACTTTACTGTTCCAAAATTAACTTTGTATGCACCAATTCCCTTTATTCACTCAGACAATTTACGTTTCAAGGTTAAACAAATTATTCAAAACGAACTAGGATTTTTGAAATTAAACCTCATTCCTATGAACCCTAAGAAAATTGGAGGTTTCTTTAGTTATAAGGACAAGCTTCAGGATTTCATGAGATCCAACATAATATATAAATTTCAATGCCCAAGATGCCTTGGTAGTTACGTTGGATCCTCTCGAAGGCTGTTGCAGATTCGTTATTATAGCCATCTAGGTCTTAGTTACAGGACACGGTCAAGAATATCCAATCCCGAATTTTCAAATATAAGGACTCAATGCATCAAATGAAAAAACAAAATTAATGTGGAAAAAAAGCATTTTTCAATAATAGGCACTACTAAACAAACAGCCTACTTAACGACCCTTGAGTCTCTATTTATCAAGCACCTCTCTTCAGGCTTAAACTCTAATGTTTCTTCGTCTCCTCTCTCTCTGGCCTAAGTGTTGTCTGGGCATGTATGAACTGTTGTGGTCACTTGACTCTTTACCTTACCTTGAATAGGTAGCCTTTCTTACTTATTCATGTTTTGTTTTTATTTAAAGTTTTACATTATTTTTAGCTGATTTTTTTATTGGTAAATAAATGTTTGTACTTTTAACTTGTAATTTAATGAGTAAATTTTAATTATTGCAGACTGCTGATGTGTTGAAGCAACATGAAACGTTTCACATATAAATAAAGCATGCTTCTTAGACTGCTGTCTTCCTGGGACTCCTGAATGTTTTTAACTACGATTTTCCTGATATATATTATTATATATATATATATATATATAATATATATATATTATTATATATATAATATATATATTTTAGATATATATATATTAAAATCAAAATGAGGTGACAGGCAGCTGGATGCGGAAACAGTACAGACTCGAATCTTGGTGTTTTGGGACAAGTGCAAATCAGGGAATTCCTCAGGATGTTCAAAACGAGACAAAAAGACATAACATTTCCTGTCACATTGGCCAGACTGCGGGAACGCAAATGACCTAGTTAGTTCGGAATCACATGATTGTGACGTGGACAGACGGCCAACGACGAATTGGTGTAGTTTCTTAATTCATTGTTCGTTATGGAAATATTGCCATATGCAGATGCCAGATTATTTACTTAACAATAAATAACATTTACTTTCAAAGGTACTATACTTGAAATAAATTACATTAGAATAGAGTAGACTTATTCAACGTATTAAAGATAATTATTTTGTAAAGTAAGGAAAATATATACCGATGGGTCCACAATTTCTAATTTTATTCTCAACTCTAGCTTCGTGACACCATACCGAAGATTTTGAAGTTGGCTTTGCTGCCGCTCGAGTCTTGACTCGTACTGCACTGGGGTGTTGTCATTTCGTCTCCTACAGCCGATAAATAATACATCAAGGCGTTAACATTCTTCGAAAACGATGTTTAATTAAACTAATTTTGTCCTTTGATCAATAAAATAATTTGCATGACACATTTAGTGGGCCTAAATTGGACTTCTGATTTTTCCACATGATTAGCCTAGGACTATGATCTCTCGGATACGTAATATTAATGAATATTTAAATCGACAATATATATATATATATATATATATATATATATATATATATATATATATATATATATATATATATATATATATATATGTATATATATATATATATATATATATATATATATATATATTACATACACATATATATATATACATATATATAAACCTGCTTTATTTGACAATTCCCGTTATTCTTGTTTTATTAGCCATGTTCGCCTTTCTTCTTATCCTTTTCATAATTGCTTAACATAGTTAACTCAGACCTAGCTATTCAAAGTCAAAAAGCAATCATAAAAAAAGCAAACGAATATAATTCAGTCTTATTTTTTATCGAATTCCTTGCATATCATCCTGTTTTATTTGGACACGTTGGAAAGCTGTGGGAGTCAAAACTGACGAATACATTAGGAAAGGCTTACTTTCCTTAAAGCTTTCTTAGGTTGATCTTTCTGTAGCTATTCATTTCTTCTAAATAGAAATTAATTCAAAGTAATTTCACATGTATACCTAGACCTACTACCATAAGCATATTGTAAGTAGCTGAAAGGATAAGAAATATGAAAGGTGACGTTCTCGTTTAAGTCTATTTCATATGTTTTTTTTTTTTTTTTTTTTTTTTTTTTTTTTTTTTTTTTTTTTTTTTTTTTCAAGAAAAAACCTACTGCCTTAATAAAGGGTTTGCTCTTTGACGGCTATAGGGTGTAACACGAGTGTATGCACATATTTTGTGGAATGAAAGCTAAAGTTTCTTTGAACAGAAAATATTTTATAAACAGGCATTTTAAGGCGTCCGTTGTCGGTGCGGGCAATTTTAAAATAACCGTTATCATTAGTGATGCTTTCACGAGATGGAGTTCGTAGTGAGAAGAAGTCGGATTTAGTCGCCTGAGATGTAGAAGAGAGCGGAGGTGGCGTTTAGGAGTGATGGAAGGATTAGGCCGATGTTAATAAAGTATCTTCCAATAAAATGTATTCTTTAGGTTTTAAAGAAAAAAAATGCATGCATCATTGAAGCCGTTTCCCTCCCTATCCGTGGTATTCACTGGCCACCGATAAAAATCAAAACAAAAAGAGTAAGCCTAACTGAATCTCTCATCCATCAAAGATAGGATTGCTTATTCATTAGACTTATTCATTAGACAACTATCAAAGATTTCAAGTGTAGGTTTAAAAAACTCTTCCTCTCCATCTAAAGTATTCATCAGACACCAATCATAAGCGTAGAACTAGTTATGATTCCTGGTTCAGCAATGTCGTGACGAGGCACTAGATTCAAAGTTCACAAATGAATGATGCTCAGCAAAATTTACACTACTGTATTGTCTTGCCTTCTTGTGGGGCTTCGAGGTGTTCCACCTCTAGGCCCATGTTCTAAATTTTGCCGTTCTTTAAACAATTTGATTCATCTATGTATGATTCTCTCCGGTTTATTAGGCTTTCTTGATATCTCTCCAACAGGAACTTGCACCGAATGCAGTGCAATAATTCTCTCGCTCATCGAAGGATGTTTCTTAGACCGATAAATGACACATTGACATTAGATTCCCGTGCACATAACATCAAAAGCAATGAGTGAGGTCGCCTAGTTTACACTGTTAGGATATCGGTTTTTTTTTTTTTTTTTTTTTATTTTCGTTTTTTTTTTTTTTTTTTTTTTTTTTTTTTTTTTTTTTTTTTTTTTTTTTATTTGATAGCATTTTGTGAGATTCCAATGTTTTCTGTAAAATTTAACAAATGGAATAGTTCAACTACCTTCAACTTAATATTGAAATTATAATTTAAGGACTGTTTATGCGATACTACTAGTGATAGGTGCCTCCTATCTATTTGATAATGTATATCAATGGTTGTGATATGACGTTTTTTATCACTTCGTTTCGTTCACGTCAATTTTGCTATATGGAAAATAGTTTTACACAATTACATAACATAAAGTTCTAAAGATATCAGTGACTGTTTTTAATGTCATTACATATGATTTCTTCCATTTTTGGAAAGAAAAATCGATAAATAAGGCATGAATCGTGCGTCAGGCAGGTGAACGAAAAATTATGAAACTCTGCCACGAGTTTTTTGGCCGACAGTACATGAGAGATGTAAAGCGCACGTACATCGGAACCGAGAATAAACCAGTGTGTGTGCATTTGTACGTCCATCAGTAGGTGTAAGCGCAGGTGTCCGTTAGAGCAGAGGAATGATATAATAATCCCTAGTATGGGAACTTATGGAGGCATTAGACAAGAACTGTCAGTAGTGACCCCAAAAAATGGAGAGGTGCTTTTGAAGGCCCATCAATAAGGTAACGTGAAAGAAAGATTTTGGAAAACTTTAGGGGATTGGAAGTACAGAGAAACACCTAGAAAGATTGATCCATTTATCCATTCCATTTATTTATGCATTTCAGTGTCTCATAATTGTGGTTTCTATTTTCAGGATAGATTCCGTTGTTGTTACCGAAAAATGAATTCTCTATTGGCATTTATTTTTAGAAAGACTGATGACGCTGAGAATAAGTTAGGATAGTTTTATTCAATATGATTATGCAGAAAAGTAATGGTGTCTTGATGATTTCTTGGATATTATAGTCCTTTTATTTTATTTTCATAATAACTATTTTGGGGAATAAAGACTATTGTTGTATCTCAAGAGTTTGAATTCGCCTAAGATTTAATGACTGATTTTAGCTACAGAGTTGGCAGGCGATGCCTGCATTGAAGGTAGGTCGCGTTACCAGAGTTAGGAATTCTCTCCTTTTAGATTTGCGCAACTATATATATATATATATATATATATATATATATATATATATATATATATATATATTATATAGTATGTATGTATGTGTGTGTGTGTATGTATATATATATATATATTTTAGTCTTCATTCAGAATTTCAGTTTATAAAAGAAATGCTTCAAAAAAACTCTTTTAATATTGCTTTCATAGATACATATGTTGGTAAACAGCTAGAAAAGTTATTGTTCCCGAAAATTTCCATTTTAAAAGCCAATAAAGCAGTACTGTATTTTACTATGTTTTTCTATGGTAATAAGAGTTTTCTGTTAAAAATAGACTACTAAAACTTTTAAGAGAATTTTATCCTCAAGTTAATATTAGGGTAGTGTTCAAGCCTAAGTATACTGTTGGTGGTTTGTTTAAGTACAAAGACATCGTACCCCCAGAACTACAGTCTCATGTTGTTTATAACTACGAGTGAAATTGCTGTAATGCAATTTACGTGGGAAAAACAAAGCGCCAAGCACGTGTACGATGGTTTGAACACTTGGGAAGATCAGTTAGGACAAACAGGCTTTTAGCAAAACCACTATTCAGTGCCATACGGGATCACGCAGAAAATAGTGATCAACCTCTAAGGTTAGATTCATTTTCTAGTCGAGTGGCCCCCATGGAGCTGGCAATAGTAGAAAGTCTCTACACTTTAAAGTTGAAACCTTCCCTCAGTAACAACGAGAGGTCCACGAAGATGCTGTGTTTTTAAATTTTTAATCTGTGTTTGTATGCCTTCATGATGTAGGTATTTACTTTTTTTAATAT
>NC_087216.1:46342523-46357523 GCF_015104395.2 Macrobrachium nipponense | reverse complement strand
GTGCACATCAACATTTTCACAAATTTCTTTCAGTTGCTCCACTCTGACTGTGTAGATGTAGAAGAAAGAAAATATCTTCACGGTTATAACTTCCATATCAAGATATGAGCTGCGCAGTTAACACCAATTAATTTTCTACCTAGAACTTGTTGCATTCTGTAAAGACATTATTTTTTGCATCCCCTTGATGATCCAACAAAGTTGTAGTTCGTATTATCAGCACACAAAGCCAAAACCTTAGTGGACAGTTTATTGAAACTAAGAGTTTCTTGTATATAACCTGAAATAATAGCACTTGTTTCTCCACCAAGATTTTTGACCTCCAATACTTTGACCCTGACACCATGGCAAGGTGAAAAGTACCAAACCAATAAGGGACATAATTTGATATTTCCATAATGTGAGCAGTCACAATATAAAGTAACACAATTTGCGAGGGACAAATCAGCATTTAAGTGCTCTAAGGCATCAAGCAAGACGTACTTTCAAAACACTTCTTAAGGACTTTGGAATTACAATCCATAGAGCGAAATGACAAATTGTGTTGAACTGAATGATATGCCCATGTTTCTTCAGCAGCTGCTAAATTCTGTTCTTTTTTTCCAAAACTGTCTTTCAGTAGGAATGTGGTCATAGACTTGCTACATGAGGCGGATGCATCGGCACGGTTGTCTATCGGTCTTTATGTGACAATCAATAGCATATTTTCCACCATTCGCTATCGAAAAAGATGATGTACACTTTATACATTTGACATCACTTTCACTTTTTTTTTCTTTATGAAAGGATATTCTTTTTCTAAGTCTTTTTTGAAAGTAGCTTTCCTTTTGGTTGACATGATTACCGTAATCTACGTACTACATCATATGCCAAGGGCTGGTTGCGTACTAGCCGGGGCAATACATTATCAACACAGACATGGACAACTGTAGGATAAGTTGTTCACTGTATCATACGTGTACAGAACGCATATTAGTTCCCTTCTTCTTCCATTTGTTTTTAAGAAAACGGAGCATCATGCGGTGTAATGGTCAGTGTGGGAAACCATACAGATTTGGTAAAAGAAAACAAAAATCAGTAATTTATATAACTAAATAATATGCAATGGCAGGGGAGGACAAATGTGGGACATAAGGCTGAAAGGGGGACACTAGGGCGTCCCCCCAAAGACTGCAATTTTTTGGGGGATAAAGAGTCAAAAAGAGGGACTGTCCCCCTCAAAGGGGGACGCATGGTCATCCTAACCATATGGCAACTTAGGGCATCTCAGCCAATGCCCCAGGCTTGCACGTGATAAAATACACCATCCTCCCACATATTCCAATAATAAAACAAAACTGTAATGGCATGAGCACTTTTCAATATGCAAGGTTTAACTAATAACTTTGCTTTTGCAAAAAAAAAAAAAGAAAGAAATTGACACTTGAAGTAAAATGGCCAGTCTCGACGTAGACTCATTATTTACTAATATCCCAGTTGGAGAAACTATTGAATTAATCCTCAACAAGCTGTTTCCTGTTCCTGATTCTACTTTTAATCATTTTAATCGCACGCATTTTAAATCTTTACTTGAACTTGCAGTGCAGGACACCGCTTTCGTTTTTAATGGTAAATTATTTAAACAAGTAGAGGGCATGGCCAAGGGTTCTCCTCTCGGCCCTACATTTGCCAATATCTTCATGTGCTCCCTGGAGGAGCAAATGCTCGATAATTGCCCATTAAGATTTTACCCCCTTTTTTATTCCAGGTTTGTTGACAATACGTTCGGTCTCTTTAAAAGTGAATATGAAGCTGAACTCTTTGTAGAATATGCCCGAGCATAAAGTTTACGATCGAAAAAGAGGCGAACGACCGTCTACCATTCCTGGACGTTTTATTTTTCCGAGAAAACGACTGTTTTAATACCACGATTTTTAGGAAGAAAACTTTTACTGGAGTTGGTACCAACTTTTATAGCTCTTGTTTTATGAATTTTAAGTCCAACTCTGTTTCTACCCTTCTCCAACGAGCACTTGTCCTTACGTCAAACTGGGTCCTTTTCCATAATGAAATAACATTTTTAATTGAATTTTTTTTAACAATAACTGTTTCCCTGCTAAGCTAGTTTATAGGAAATTAGACCAACTACTGAAAAAACATTTCATTGTTAAACCAAAAGTTTTAACTGTCCCAAAAATGAAGATCTATGCATGCTTTCCATTTACCCATGACATCAAATTTCACAAAAAGTTCACACAAATCATTCAGGAACATTTTCATGCCATAGATGTAAAATTAATTCCTAAGAACCCTTTCACAATCGGTTCCCTCTTTACTTCGAAGGAGCGATTATCACCTTATATGTCCTCTGGTGTTATTCATAAATATACTTGCCCTGAATGTCAAACAGGGATCCATCAGCAGACTCCTTAAGGTGCGTACCGATTCTCATCGTGGCTTAAGCTTCCGTACTGGCAGCAGGATTGCAAACCTGGAAAACTCCAATATTAGAAATCACTCCAAAATGTGTAAAACATATATTGATTAATAAAGACTTCTGTATTTTAGGCCATACCACCAACCCGCAGGACCTTGTTATTCTAGAATCTCTCTTTATCAAACAACTCGTTCCGTCGTTGAACACCCATACGTCTTCCTCCCCTCTGTATTTGTCTTGACTTGTGTTGTTTATTCATGTTTTTATGTTTACGTTTAGTTTAACGCTGCCACTCCTCTAGGTCGGTCCTTAACTTCTTGTTCTGTAACTGTTCACTGCTGCTTTCAATTCTGTCAATTTTTGTTTATTTTATGTTCATTTATCTTTCATTTTAATGTATGTCCTTAAAAGTAATTTGATTTCCTTAATTTTAATGTGTATATTTTGTACACTTAGTAAGAATAATTTTTTTAGCTTTTGCATTTCTGAATTTTTAATTTTTAGTTTTGTTTTTACAATTTTACTGATGATGTAATTAATTTGATAACTACGAAACGTCGCAATAAAGACAGCATGTACATCTGTGTGTGTCCTCTTCCCTTCATTGATGATTATATATAATATATGTATATATATATATATATATATATATATATATATTATTATAATATATATTATATATAATTATATATATAATATAATATCTTATATATATATATTATATATATATATATATATATATTATATATATATATATATATATATATATATATAATATAATATATATATATATATAATATTATATATTTATATTATATTATTATATATCTATCGAACTACAAATGTCCTTTAATATCTAATTCGCTCTACCCGGGAATTAATATATTTTCATATAGTTTAATCGAGGGTGGGCGAGGTTGGCTAAGGCTTCACTGCCAGCCATGGAATTGAGAGGTCGATGGTTCGCGCCTGTAGGTCAGCAATTCTATTATCGCTTAATAAATTCCCCCTCGGTTAAACATATATGAAATACATTAATTCCGGGGCGGTAGAGCAAATTAGATATTAAAGGACATTTGTAGTTCGATATATGTATATGAATCACGGTAATGTGATATGACGTATATATATGTATATATATATATATATATATATATATATATATATATATATATATATATATATATATATATATATATATATATCCACGAGCTCCCTTTTTGCTCTACTTCCTTTTCTTCACCCAAACTTAACATTTAGAGGGGATATCACAAAAGGAAATTTTGAGAATAAGGTAGAATTCAAATAGGAAGAAATACGAAAGCACTAGACTGAACTGCTTCTTGTCTGGGGCACAATAAAATAATCCTTTATTGTCGGGGTGTTGATGGAAGCCGTGATAACATGTTTTTACTTAGCTTCTTTTCTTTTATTTCCAAACACTGTTTCGTAGTTGGAAAACATTCCTAATTTCATCCTAACAGTGTGTCACACTTGATTTATCGCTTGTCATCTGCTTGTCATACTCAGCTACCGGCTGTATGGCAAATCCCGAAGAGGGTCAATGACACCTGAGGGAATCACACCCCATTTGCCCTTTTATCTCATTGTATTATAGTCCCCGATCTAATCTGACTAAAGATATTAAAAGGTAGCAGCTCCTTCACTTGACAGAATTCACACCATCTCACGTGAGGTCCATCTGACCTGACCATTAACCGTTTTTACCTGACCCTTTTTCTCGACATTGTCGTTGGAGCCTTCCGCATCCATGATGCCACCTCCTCACACCTGTATTCACACCTGCTGACCCGAGCCTCTTGATCCAAGTTAGCACTATTGTTCTCCTTTTCCCACAACTCCTCTGCCGGCGTCCGATAACCTCTTCAAGTGGAAGAGATGAAAGGATCCAAGACGATCAAATTGTAGTTTGAAGAGTTCAATCCAGTTGTGGGAGAGACATATCTAGTTTAGATGGGATGGTTCTAGATTCCCCAAAACTGGATATAAATATGGCCTGACCTGGCCTACCAAATTGCTTTTGTCCTAAACAGCACCAGTAGTAGTATGTTTTCTGTAAAGGTTCTTACTATTTCTGTTCATATCTATTAATATATGTGATATATATATATATATATATATATATATATATAATATATATATATATATATATATATATATATATATAGATATATAATATATATATATATCGAGCTACAATGTCCTTTAATATCTAATTCGCTCTACCTCGGAATTGATATATCATATATTAATATATATATGTATATATATATACATATATATATGTATAATATATATATATATATATATATATATATATATATATATATATATATATCGAGCTACAATGTCCTTCAATCTCTAATTCGCTCTACCTCGGAATTAATATATTTTCATATATGCTTAACCGGAAGGGAATTTTTTCTCGATAATAGACTTGCCTGGACCCAGGCGCGAACCCATGGAGCCTTTCAAATCCAGGAACGTCAGTCAAGCTTTTACCTACTACACCTACTGCGGTGGTGTAGTAGGTAAAAGCTTCACTGACGTTCCTTGATTTGAAAGGCTCCATGGGTTCGCACCCGTCCAGGCAACAAGTCTATTATCGAGAAAAAATTCCCCTTCGGTTAAGCATATATGAAAATATATTAATTCCGAGGTAGAGCGAATTAGATATTAAAGGACATTATAGCTCGATATATGTATATGAATCACGGAAATGTGATATGACATATATATATATATATATATATATATATATATATATATATATATATATATATATATATATATATATATCTTCTTATTTCCCACTATCATCCCTACATTAAGTGGTTGGTTGCCTGATGTGCTTTATTAACTGCCTTCTGTCAAGGGCATCATCCTCCACCAAACCCCTTCTCTCATTATTTTCCTTCACTTTATCTCGCCATATAATTCTCTGTCTCCCTCTCTATCTTCTCCATTTATCAGGTTCCTCCCAAGCCCCTCTTCACTCTCTTCTCGTCATCCATCCTCAACATATGCCCATACCATATCAATTGTGACTCTCTTATCACCTCTGTAATCTTTACTAAGCTTACCCTTCTTATTTCATCATTTTCTAATCTCTCAAGCAGCAATATTCCTATAATTCACCTCAGCATTTTCATCTCTGGTCTCTCAAGCTTTAATTCAGCTTTTCTTCATAGAGCCCATGTTTCTACCCCATACATTAACACTGGTCTTATCACTGTGTTATGTATCTTGACTTTTAGCTTGATTGGCATTTACTTATCACATACTACTCCAGTTACATATCTCCACTTCCCCCATGCAGCTTTTATCCTACTGTCAATTCATCCTCACTTCCTCCCTCCTGGCTTAAAGTAGATCCAATGCATTTAAATTTTTCTCCCTGTTTTATAATCGAGCCTCTTCTTTCTTGTATTACTATTCTGGTTCTATCTCTCATACTGCTCAGCAAAACCTCTGTATTATTTACATTTACCTTTAAGCCGCCACTCTCAAAATAAAATGGGCCTAATGCTGACTCCTGATGTAATCCAACAACAACTTCAAAATTTTCTGTTTCCCAACTACTGCTATCACTTTTGTGCTCATTCTTTTATATATCATCTCGATAAGCCTAACTAACTTTTCTGGGACTTTCCTTTTCCTTAAACACCAAAACTTCACTTCACCTGGGATATTATTGTATGCTTTATCTAGGTCTATAAATGCACAATAGAGTTCCTGGCTGCCATATATATATATATATATATATATATATATATATATATATATATATATATATATATATATATATATTATATATATATATATATATATATATATATATATATATATATTATATATATATATATATATATGTGTGTGTATTATAATTATATTCATATATATATATATATTAATATTATATATATATTATATATATATATTAGTATATATATATATATACTATTATATGTGTGTATATATATTATAATATATATATTATTAATATATATATAATATACTAATAATATATATATAATATATATATATGTATGTATTATAATATATATATAATATATATATATATAATTATATATATATATATACATTATACATATATATATACACATATATGTATGGTTAGTATATGTATATAATTATATATAATAATATATATATATAATATAAAATTATATATATATATAGTACATAATTATCATTATATTATTATATATATAATCTAATATTATATATATATCTTAATAATATATATCTATAATATATATAATATAATATATCTATTATATATATATAGATATATATATATATAATTATAATATATATATATATTATATATAATTATATATATTATACCCCTATATATATACTATCTATATATATATATATATATATATTATATATATATATAGATATATTAGATATATATATTTATATAATCCATTATATATACATTATTATATATATCTATATATATATTCTATATTATATATCATATATATATTATAATAATAATTATTATATATATATATATAGGATATTATATTATATATATATATCATATAACCATATAATAATTATATATATATAATTAATATATTAAAAATTATATAATATATATATATATATCTATTAAAAATTATAAGAAAGACATTTACAAATAACTAAAAAATGTTAATCACAAAAGAAATAAGGTGAAATGTAAACTAACTACAACACCCACAGTAAAATGGCTAAAAACCCACTTGCGCACCTTTTAAGAAATCAAACGATAGCAAGTTGAATACCAAAGGACTTGTTGTTCAATTCCAGTTTCATCCCCTTAAAACCAGCGATTCTGAAATTAAAAGGTCTAGTCTATTTGAACTAAAAGACAGTACTCTAAAATCCAGGTCAGTAAAAGAATGGTCGTGTATTATACTGTGGTCCCTTATGGGAAAAAAGTGGTTTAGAAAGAGGAAACCTAGTTCTAGTAGAAAGTCCTCTGTGTTCCAAAATTCTGTCTGAGCCAGCGGGAACTGCATCCCATGTATTACAGAATACACTGCGATTAGGTAAACAAGTAAATGAAACATGAATTGAGGACCTTAAAACCACAGGGCTGAAGCACTACCACCATCAAAACAGTAATGCATATTGGCAGATTTGCCACTTCTCCCTTTCTCTGGTTATGACGTTTGCAACACTGGTATCCACTATCTTTATGGTCAAAATTACTGTACATGCATAGGAAATGACGAACTTGCATGTCCAGAGTTGTTGTCACTCAAGGCAAGTGACGCGATGTTTACAAACAACAGAGGCTTGTGTGCTGGCTGAGGGAATGAGCCAATAGGAGTGTGCAGTGCTTGTCACACAGGTGTCTCTTGCTAAATCAGAAAATTTCCCCATAAGAAGGATTTCAGTAACCAATCATTGCGTGTCATAGAAACCTCCTGTAATAGTCCCAGCCATTCTTTCGAAAGCAACATGTATGTCTGGCTGCGATTGTTGTATTAGTGAGTGTGCAGTATCATCACTAGTAACAGTATTTCCATTATTTTTTACAATACACTTTATCAACCCTTAATAGACGGATGGCTTCTCAGGAGTAGTAATAACAGGTTTGGGGTGATAGACGAGTGATCCTATAGATAAGAAATATTAAGTGCCATTGATCTGGAAAGAATTAGGTGGGAAAGAGCTGCCATAATTCTATAGCCCATAAATTCACCAATAGCAACTTTTACACTGGTTAAAATCGAAACTCGGCAGCTCATGCAAGCTTGGTATTAATTTCGACTCCAAGGGTGAATGTACTGTTTCTCTATCTCATATGACATCTTTTTTATAAATTTACTCATAAATATACCAAAGAGCTGCTGTTGAATTAAGTTCTTGTCTTTTAAGTAGTATGTCAGATGTAAATGTAATTTTGTGAAGAAAGGTGCAAAGAATTTTAGAAAAAACTTGTACAGAATGTGTCGAAATTAGAGGCCCTCCCCTTTACAGCAATCACGAAAATTGATGTAGACAAAAACATTGGTAATTCAGAACAGGTATTTATTTAAGTTTCTCGCTGAGTATTTAATATTTTGTGTGGCCTCCATTTGCCTGTACCACAGCCTGCATTCTTGAGGGGTATGATTTCAGCAAATCGCAAAAAAGCTGAGACTCAAACTCCATTTCTCTGAGCACTTTGGTCACCTCTCTTCGCAGGTCATCAAGGCTTGGTATACCATCATAATCCACTGTGCGTGTTTCAACACGATCCCTTAAGATACAACCAATGTTTTCACATACATTAAGGTCAGGGGAACTACCTGGAAATTCACTTGACAAGAAGAAATTGATACCATTGTTTCAAAGCAGTTCCTGTGTCTGAAGAGCCTTGAAGCATGGACTCCCCTTCCTCGGTCACCGCACTGTACTTCTGTGTTGACAAAGAAGACTAATCTTGGATTTTACCTTAATGGTGATAGCAAGTGCCCCACCAGATTTAAAAGCACGACCGTCAGGACCATTGTCAGGGTAGTCGTCTCCTACTGCTCGACCTGGCAGGACACTCATCAGGAATAACGGGTATTGCAATAAATTAATCAACAGAGAAGACCGCAGAGCCCTGGAGAAATGGTACGGTAGTGAGAGCCCACAGCCTCGCCCCCAGGATAATATCAAGCTGTATTACAAAGCCTTCATGAGTTCCCATAATCATGAAGAAGAGGACTCTATTAGGAAGATTATTACCAAAAATGTAACCCCGATCAATGGTACCAAGAAAATTGACTTAATCATATATTACCAGAATCCGAGGACATACCACCTAATAATGAAAAATAACCCCTCCCCAAAGGTACGAGTCCTCCTGAAACAGACATGTGATACAGTAATACCCCGAACTTACGTGAGGTTAGGTTCCAGACTCCCTCACGCAAGGGGGAGTTTCGTGTAAGTTTGGCACGGTCTCTAAAAATGCTAATAAATGCTTTCTTCTAGAGTTTGAACATAAATATCACTATAATCATGTTCCCTAAGTATTAAGCTAACTTTTAAATTACATTAATGTTACTGTAATTTTATCTATAAAAGAAGTTTTCATTGGATCACTAGGTAAACTTCGTAAGTCATTCATAACGAAGGTCCACAATACCATTTTTTAAGGACAGGACTTTTATATTCATACCACTTGATAAGGTGACTTGGGGCATCTCCAAACCGCATATGAATTTCGCCCTCTGACCTTCGGTTTTGTGACGCCAGGGCGATTTATCCCGAAAATAACCATTTTTCAAATTCTATCTCCTCCCTTGATATTTAATATCAAGACCTGGGATTACTACCATATATAGACCTGATGTTGAGCTCCAATCAAATGAGGAGTTTTTTTTTTTAAAGTCATTTTTTTGCTAAACATGAATTTTTCATTATGGTAAAAAAATAAACCCTATAAACCAGGAAAAAAATCTATAAAAAAAGACGAAACAAAAATTGGAAAAAAGGAATACAGTATAGCACAGGGCCATCCTTTCGCTGACCTGGATTTTAGAGTACTGTCTTTTTGCTCAAATAGACTGGACCTCTTTATTTCAGAATTGGTGGTTATCAAGGGGATGAAATTGGAATTGAAATGCAACTCGTTTGGTGTTCAACTGTCTATCGTGTGATTTCATAGTAGGTACTCAAGTGTGTCGTGAGCCATTTTACTTTGGGTGTAGTAGTTTCTTTACAATTCACCTTATTTTTATGGTTTGCGTTTGTTTCTTTTTCGTAATTTTGTGATTATTTTTTTTAGTTTCTATTTGCTGTTCGTTTTATATCTTGTTAGCATTTTGACTAAGGATTTTGTAAGACAATGAATATTATATACTATACATACACACACACACACACACACACACACACACACACACCACACACATATATATATATATATATATATATATATATATATATATATAATATATATATATATATATATATATATATTTATGACGTATGACAGGAAATCCGCCAGCGTACATTTGATGGGAAATGCAAGCAATGATAATGCGTTCCTGGAAAATTTATGCTAAGTTTCACAATTTCATATTATATCACATCCTCGTATGACATTAGCTGATAATAGGGAGAGATGACTTTTACAGAACCACATGAAGGAGCGTTATATTGGTATGTTTTTTGAGCTGAGTAGTTCTCTTCCCCTTCCCTTTCATAACATGTTAGAGATTCAACCCGAAATCCTTTGGATAACACATTTTATACCTACTTATGTTATCATGTGATATTATGAAATTGAACATAAATTTTCTATGAAAGCCACATCATTGTTTGTATTTCCCAAAAGTGCACGTTGATGCATTTCCTGTCATAAAGTAAATTATTATCTATAAATATAATCTTTAAAGATATAAGTATAACATAAGGTTTCTCACTTTACAATGTCCATCCATCATGGAACCCGACAATTATCATCATCGATTTTGCTGAAGTATAGGTGACATGAAAAACATTAATTCATTCACGTAATAGCTCAAACATAGGAATTAGAGTTTCAGAAAATATTTCGGATCAGTTTACCATATTTGCATTTAATTCGTAATTATTTCCATTTCGGGATTTTGCTTAAAAGCAGGGCTCGTAAAGAGGCCATTAACGTTTCATGTCGAACATCAATTAATTACTTACCTCTAATAGCACTGAATACGGAGGAATTATGAATTATAAAAAAATTTACATGAAGCTTTTTTGATGCAATTATTTTATCTTTTGCTCTAGCGCAAAGTGTTAGGGGCATAACTTCATTTGCGCACACATACACACGCACACACATACACACACACCACACACACACAACACACACACACACACATATATATAATATATATATATATATATATATATATATATATATATATATATTATATATATATATATATATATATATATATATATATATATGAATATTTAAATAGCTAGATACCGAGATAGGGGGATAGAGGAGGCTAGATATATACCAAAATTCCTTACCTTACCTTATGAGAGAAGGATAATTTGCATAACTGAGATTAAATACAAAACTTTGAATTATTTCTTCTATACAGCTTGTTTTAGTTAAGATATGTGTAACATATACTTTTTTTGTTACAATGTCACTTGTGGCTCTGTATCATTTTAACGAGTGATTTTTTTCAGATGCTTTCATTTAGAAGTGACAAAAGACCTGTGAATATATAATATATATATATATATATATGATATATATATATTATACATATATAATATATAATATATATATATATATATATATATATATATATATGCTGTGGCTAAGTCTGGTTAAATGGAAAAGAAAGAGAAGAGAAAACAACTTTCTGTTACTCTTTGTCCTTCCAACCATCACTGTATCTTTCCCTCTTTCTTCTCACTAATACTCTCTCTCCTCCCAAACAACCGTTCTTCTCTGCCTGTCTGTCTGTCTGTCTGTCTGTCTCTCTCTCTCTCTCTCTCTCTCTCTCACTCACTTTTGTCATCTTTCTCCTACCTAACACCCCTTCTACTCACTCTCTCTCTCTCTCTCTCCAACAATCACTGTCTCTTTCCCTTCTTCTTCTCACTAATAGTACCAATTCTCTCTCTCTCTCTCTCTCTCTCTCTCTCCTCCTCCCAAACACCCGCTCTTCTCTCTCTCTCTCTCTCTCTCTCTCTCTCTCTCTCTCTAATACTCCCTGTCTTATTTCCTCTTTCTTTTCCCTAACACCCCGTTACTCTCTCTCACTTCCTCTGCCTCTCATTCTCTCTCTGTCAACCCTGTTCTCAATTATGTATCATAAAGTAACTAAGTCTACGGGCACAGTCAGCCCCGTTTCACGGCAGAACCAGCTCCGTTTCAGGGAATCCCTTCTGAACCCCACTCCCTTCGGAGGGGCGAGGTAGGATAAAAAGCCATTATAAAAACACGCGCGTATTCGAATGCAATGTTGTTTCAACATTTCAAAGCAATCGGTGAAGAACTTCCGGAGATTTAAGATTTTGAACAAACGAACATTCACATTTTTATTTTTATAGATAAAGAAACCCAAAAACTGTAGCAAGCTTTAACTTCTAATGACACAAGTTTCGCAAACAGCAATTACTTCATCAATCTGCAAAGTCATTAAAGTGATGAAGTAATAAGGAAAAGTAATTCAGGTTTGATGTTTAGGTTATTGGAGGGACATAAATCTTTTCGCTAATGGTGATTTTTTTTCCACGCCAAGAGAAGTTGTCAGGAAAGAAAATTAGTTTTCTAAACTTGGAGATGACATCTTATCTTATGGAGCAGTTTTTTTTACGTAAAATAAGTTTTAGGTCTTAGTTAAATAATTCAATCTAAAAAAGAGTTACTGGGTACTTGAAGTTTCTAACTATAATTCAAATAAAGGAAAGAATATCTTTTTTTTTTATTTGATTTCAAGGGTTAAAATCCATCAGTATGGCATACGAGTAGATCTAATTATAATAGGGTGGTGGTATATGATATGGCTTTGTTCAATGTGTGTAATTCAATATGTCAAGGTATGTGGAAAGTTATTGCATAAATTCCTGGAAATTAAATTCACCTAAAGGAAACATAATACAGCGTTACATAACAATTACCATTCTATTGATAAATCACTTCAGAGATTTGTATTTTTTCTTATATCCAATAAAGTTCTGGCGTTATTGTTTACTTGTATTCACATTCCCTGGTACGCTTGACTCATTTCTACTCCATTTGGATTTTTGACACTCAAATATACTAGTGTTTTTGATAATCAGGTGCTTGTGTTAATGCTTCATCGCGTAAATATGGCAGAATTTTTACATTGTCACTTACGCGTAACTTGAATATTTCGTAAAACTGTGAATGATCATTTCGAGAGCAATTATACTGCTTCCATTAGCCAGTCTCCATATTGTACGCACATTTTTGAAAGTTGTACATACCCATAAACTAGTGAAACACATGCGTATGGATGAAAATATCTGGTTATTCATCGGTAAATTTGAAAGATAAGTATCAAATATTTATTTTCATCATGGCTTAGGACAATTCATCTTGTTCTACTTATAATAGGCTCCGATCTTCGCTGCGGCTTTATAGAACGTCATATTTCCGAAGACCAGAAGTCGATGTAAGATTCTGAAAGCAAATTTTGCACTCTTGACTCATGCTTTTGTTATCCCATTTCCATCATCTGTTCATATTTTCCATATTTCCCGGGTGGCGATTTCGCAAAGGCAAGGTAGCTGGGAAATCCGTGAGGCCGAATTTGTTGAGTAAGTTCAAATGGAACTGGTTCAGTTATGAAGCAGTTCTGGATACTAAAACCATCCTAGGAAGAATAAAACTAGTCAAGATCAGTTTTAGGAAAAGTGAAGTTTTCTTTCATTAGACGTTTAAAATTTTCCACGCATCTATATAAAGTTGGTGTAAGGTAAAAAAGAACCAATCAACCAGATTTATACAGCTACAAGTCTGAACCATGAATCGATATTGTGTAAACAGGAATGCTGATGAGAGCTTCAAGTGTTTTTGTAATTTTCAGATATTCGGGAGCTATTATACTTAAAGTGAAATATTTATTTAATTTTATTTCTTTTTTAATTTAGTGTACATATATGCATACATTAAAAGACGTTCTGATATACATGAACATTTTTCATATTCATAACATGAAATATTTTGTAGTTAGTTAATAGGATAGCAACACCTGAATATGAAAAAGGGCACTTATGAAATTATATAAATAAGGTCATTAGATTTCCTTATTTCACAATATCTCTTATACTTAAAGCGATTGCATAATAGAGTACAATGTAAGTGACTACTTCGTCAGTTGTACCTTTAATTTCACGAAGACTAGATTACACGTTCAAAAGTTATGGTGTATGAAGTATCTGTAATCAGTCATCCACAACTGACTAACTAACCAGTGCTCTTTTCATTTGCATGCGAACGCTCTCGTTCATACTGCTTTACCTTCAACATTTTCGGCAGTCAAAATGTTGATTTGTAAACTCCAGTCTCCAATTACCGATAGGTCCACCAGCGCCTGAGAATTAAGTAAGAGAAGACATTAGCATAATACGGAATTAAAAGCGCAGTTGAATTAATTTGCGTAGTTAAAATACCTGGAAACTTCGGTTCAATTAAGTGATTTCGGTGGTGGGAAAGTACCATCTAACTGCGTGAAATTCTTGTTGAATAGAAATATCATATGTAGGTAATCAGTTTATAGGATAATGTGCACCATCCCTTTTGTTGTAAGTAGAACATGATATCGTTATTTATTCATTTATGGTTTTTTTTATTCCAAGTCAGGGTTATTTCTCTTATGGGCTGTACAAGTTTATTGACTGTTTTTCGTACATATGAAACAATATTTCCTGATTCTATCAGAGATAACTGCCTAGAAATTAATATATACACATTCCAAATTTAACTGTATTCAACTATTACTACCTACTTTTGTTATTCCTCTCAGAATTCTATTGTTAATTTCGCCAACCCCCACCCTGGATCGCCACATAAATTCAACTGTATTCAA
>NC_087216.1:46325023-46337523 GCF_015104395.2 Macrobrachium nipponense | reverse complement strand
GAGTCAGATAATAAGATTTTGATTTTTTCCACAAAACTAATTTTAACCATTACTACAAAACAATCGGATTTATCAGCTTTAGTAATATGCAAACTTTTATCTTTCATCAGTTCTGTATTGCATCCATAAACCTTTTCGGTAAGTCCACTATTTTATTAGGTATTTGAAGTAATCCGAAACAAAGCCTTCCTCCAACTCCTGCCCTATCATTTGGCAGTGAGTGATGTTTTTGGCTGTCGGTGTAGCCTCTTGATGATACCATTGGCTTCGGGGCTGTAGGTCGCCGTATGCGTTATTTTCATTCGTAGACTATCATCGAGAGTTTTGCACAGGGTGGATGTGAAGTTGTCTCCCCTGTCGCTAGTGATAATCTGGGGGACTCCAAGTCTACTGACCTGATGCACAAGTGGTTTTATGAAGCTCTCCTCTCTTTTCTACCATATTGGTATTGCTTCTGGCCACCTTGTGTTCCTGTCTATGATGGCAAACAGGTATTTGTAACCCCTTGGAGGAGGATAGGAGTCCCACTATGTCGACGTGTATGTTGGCGAGTTGTCACTTCATTATTTTAAACCATCCTATTCAGGATACATTCTCTTGCCCATGTTTTAATGTCTTTCATTATCCCCCGCCAGACAGATTGCTCTGATATGGTTCAGGCAGTTAATTGGCCTGATGGGTGGGATAGGTTATCAGCGACAATAAAGGCTTTCCTTCTTGGGCCTTCTGGCAAGTATGAGCAGGGACATCTGATATCCTTCTGCACTTTTGCTATCTTTGGATAAGTTATCCCGAGCTGGACGGTATTAATTCAGTTTTTCAATAGTGTTTCCACCATATTGTTTGCTGAACCCTTCAGGTAGTTAATGGTGTAGGAGTGCTCAATTATCACTGACAGGTGCTATTGTCACGCTGACCAAGCATCTATTGACTTTGTGAGAGTGTGCACCAGTGGTTGGTGGCCTGTCAGCACTATGAACTGTCATCCCTAAACCATGTGGCAGATGTGACAGACGGCTTTTTAGACCGCGAGGAGCTCCCTTTCAATCGTTGAATACTTTTGTTCCACTGCTGTTAGCTTTTTGATGAAGAATGCCTGTGGGCAACGACCATCATCAGTGTCCTACTTAAGTATGGCACCAACTGCCGTATTGCTTGTGTCAGTTGTCAGGGTGAGGGACCTATGGGGTAAAGGGAAAATTAGTGTTGTTGCAGAGGTTGTTGCTTCTTTTCCTAGAATAAATGCTTAATTTGGTTTTCCTGCACAAGTTAGTTTTTCTTTTATTTATTTTAAGGCATTCATATATGGAGCTCTTTATTTTGGCAATGTTAAGTATAAAGTGATGGTATTCATTTTTACTGATTTCACTGTTGTTGGTTTGGGGAAGTGTGTTATCGCTTTCACTTTATCTGGTAGAGGTTTAATGCTTTCCGGGCTAACTTGGTGTTCCAGAAACTATAATTTTCTTTGCTCAATCACACTTGTCTTCCTGCACTATGAGTCCAATTTCTTAATATTTGTAGATTTTTAGTAACATCTTTGAGATGTTGTTTTACATTTGAGCTTAAAATTAGTATATTGTCAACTGAGATCATGCAGAATTGAAAGTCCCTGAACAGTTCGTCCATCAATCTTTAGAATGTTACCCCTGAGTTGAAGAGGCCGAAACAACTGTAATTGAATGTGTAGGTGCTGAAAGGGGTGATGATTGCAGTCTTCTTGATATCTTCTTTTGCCACCAGTACTTGGAAATGCCCTTTTAGTAGACCAATTTTCATGAAGATTTTTGCACTGTTCATTTGGTTTGCTATGTCTGAAATATTTGATAGTGGGTATCTGTTAGGCTTTGTATTGATATTTAGCTCTTGGTAGTCTCTGCAGATCCATCATGTTCCATCAGATTTTGGTACCATGTGTAGGGGTGAATCTCATGGGCTGGGGGCTCTTTGATATATTCCCACTTCTTCCATTTCTTGGAATACCTTATTTACATAGGTGAGTTTCTCTGGGGCCAGCCATCTGAATCGTGAAATAATCGGAGTACCTTTGGTCTCTACGGTGCTGGATGCTATGTTTTGCTGGTTTTGTTAAGATGTGATTCAGGTCTTCTTTGAATAGGTCTTTGTATTCCCATTAGAAGTTCTCGTATCTCTGGCAGCCGGACACCAGGTGCAATGGGGCCAGGGGTGTCATTTGTGGGGGGAGGAGAGGACTGGGGGTTCAACTGCCCCCCAGGCTCAACCCCCCCCAAGACTCAACTTAGCCCCCTCAGCCCCCCAAGCCCAAAGAAGTAACATTTTTTTTTTTTTGTGTGCAATCATAAATATATAAAATTTATCAGAAATATTACATTTATGGATTCTTGTCTGTCTACTAGCTACCAGTGATAAAGAGATAAACAACAATGGTTGGAGTATATAATTTCTGTTGAAATACCTTGCTCATGTGGCTTCAAAACACATAAATTAGCTCAAAATAAAAAAAACATCTGATTAGGCTTGCTCTGCTTGCTACCGTCTTTGCCCACCCCCCAGCAAAATTTAAAATGACACCTCTGGTCATGGGGCATATTTGTTTCTCTCGTTGACTCGTACATGGTTTGGTTGTGGTACATCTGCTTGGCTTTTGAGGAGATGATGCCGGTGCTGTTCTTGGGATCAGCTTTGTAGCTTCTATGTTGACCAATAGGTTGTGTGTTGTTAGGAAATCTGCTCCTAACAATGTCATTGCCATGTTTGCCGTGATGAAGGGCTAGTTGTATTCCTTCCTGTTGAAAGCAATTTTCATCTCCCGCCTTCTGTACATTGTCAGTGTTGTTCTGCCAGCCATGGAAGTTAATGCAGGGAGCAGGGTTAAGTAGTTCGTTCAAGCTGGCTAGGATGAATAATTTTCATAATTCAGTGTCCACTAACAACTCCTTGTCAGGTCTTTTGTCTCTCAGAAAGAAGCACGTGGGCCATTTACTTTTATACCTGGAAGAATGGAACCAATGAGCAGGCGCAGCTTCCCTTACAAAGTAACTGGTTTGCTTACCACTGACGTTAGTATGGATGGATCATGCATGTGACCCTGCTGCATGTTTTTTTAGAATAGGAAGCCTATGTCCCATTTTCAGGACTCGTTTCCAAACCTCCACTGAAAAAACAACATCTGTCCTCTGGAGGCACTTGTTTTTTTCTGCTTCAGCTTTCCTTTGCTTCATTGTCTAGGGAAGCTTCTTATGTATATGGGGTGGTTGGCTACTCTGGCTCGCTGTTTGATTCTATGTCTGTAGTCTGATCTTTCTAATATGTTGCTGCTACTGCTGCTGCTGGTTGTAATGGGTCCACTACTCTGTGGGCCATATGAATTTCTTCAAGGACTGTGTCTGCTTTGTGCATCGCCAAGATAATTTTCTTTGTATGAAAAATTATCTCTGCCATAAAGAATCATGCTTCTGGTTTGTGTGGTGTGAAGGGTGGTAGTCATATGGAGGCGGCAGCGAAATTTTCACTGAAAATGTTGGGATAGGTGCTGTCAGTTTGTACAGGCATCTCTCGTGGGTCAGCAGTGTGAGGCGAGGTACGAGTGAGACACAGTCTACAACTTTATAATTTATTTACAAAGCTTTCACATAAGTCATGAGCTCATGCCAGCCTTATTGTAGCTCCTGATCTCTGACAGGTCGAAAAAGAGATAAAATTCAATCATCTGTTTTTGTTCACAGAAAGAAACCTAAATGAAAATTGATACAGAACATTTGGCTGAAGGTCATACACATATTTGGAAAACTATCATAATAATACATACAATGGCAATAATACATACATCATAAAAATAATGACATTAGAAATATGTGTACAAATGCCATGTGAGAGAAGTTGTTTTTCTTGATCGCATGGTTCTCTTGTGGGCGAATCATCACTGGATAAAGGATATTTTGTTTGCAGGTATATGTAGGACCACATATATAGTCGCTCCACTGTAATTTTTTATATATGTAAGGTTATATATATGCAAAAACATCAAAAAAGAATTCATTAAGGCTCTACATTTTTCCTTTATGCCTCGGTGACAGAAGAGAAACCTCTTTGCAGTAATGTTGCCATTTGCACATAGTTTACAACGCCTCTGTTCTATGTCTGCCATACGTTTTACGTTGTCCGTGATAATGTGACCGAAATATGGAAATCCATGCATGAATTCCAGCCGATGATTTCCGAGGAAAATTTGTCATTCTGGAATATGCTTAAGCGATCTCGGGAGCAGCGACATACACGGGGTCTTAGTTTCATTGTATACGATATTCAATTATTCTGCATATTGACAGCAAGTGTCGATGAGTCGTTGGAGACCTTGCACTGATGGGGAAATCAGAACCATATCATCAGCGTAACAGAGGTTGGGAGTGAGTTCAGTTTGGCATTCAGGGCATTTGACACAGAATTGCTGTGTGGAGAATTAACAATATAAAATGCCAATTAAATATAGAGGTGTGCCTCTTTTTATTTAGCTTCAGGAAGAGCTTCAGGAAGAGCTTCAGGAAGTTTACTCTGTCAAATGCTTTTCTCACGTCTACAAAACATAGGAGAACAGGAGAGGCTGATGATAGGTAATAGTCCAGCAATTCTCTCAGTATGTAGATGCAGTTGTCGAACTGGTTTTCAGTGGTATGTAGAAAGTGGAGAAGTCTCACTAGAAGATCCGACCTGCAAGTATCCCCGAAGTGATCATTGTTTTTGTAATCAGGCTGTAATTGCCAGGGTCAACTGCATCCTTTATCTTGTTTTTGATTAAGTGAACTAAGAGTAGGGAGTCTGGAAGAAACTGGTAAATTATGCACGCATTAAATAGGGCAGCTAGCAAAATATAAATTATCAGATGGCAGAATTTGAAAGCGTCAACAAGACCATCACAGCTGGACAATTTATTATTAGGTAGGCTGTTTATGGCATCTCTGATGTTACCTGGTGTAATACGATCTGAGAGATGAAACTGAATGTTATCAGAAGGGAGGTTCTCTACATCCCTTCAGGAGTCTTGATCGGTTATGCAATTCAGGATATTGCTGAAATGATTACCCCACATATTTGGAATAGCCTCGTCACTGACTGCTTCTCCTCCTCTCTGTAATAACGTTTAAGTTTTGGGATTTTGGGACTGGATGTCTTTACAAATGCGAGGATAATCACTGGATTCTAAATTTCTCGACATTGCAACGGGTCGTAGTTGCTTTTCATTTAATATGCAGTTTGAACTGCATTCTTGCCTGTCTAATTACCAATATAAAGTGATCTTCCGTCAGGCTACCATTTTATATCCACAATAAAAGCATTTCTCGTGATTATGTATAAAGATTTTTAACCAAGTCATTCCATCCAGGTATATTATGAGAGTTACTTCGATGAAATCCAAAGATAGGCAAGCATATCGGAAATTCTGTACGAATACAATTCTTTCAGATCTCTCCTGTGGTTGCCATTTCTACAATTTGTTTTAGTACAAAGTAAGGTGTCTGCCATTTCAACTATTGACCGCAACCTGGCTTCCGTTGCCACCCAATAATATCTGGTTTTCTATTGTTTTTAAAACCCAGTTTACAGCTTATGGGTGATCAGTTTGGGGGTTCGTGGTAGGGAGGGAGTGGGTACTGAATAATACCTGCAAAGGGATGTCACTATAGCCCATTGTAAGATCGTAGCGAATATTGCATGTCACAATAGAATCATGTAGTTGTGGAGATGTGCTGCAATGCTCCAACCAGGAGGTTGTAATTGTGTCCATTCTATATTGTACATATGAATAACAGGAGGGAGAGAGGAGCATTACATTGCTAATTTGTAGAGCATGATTTTGAAAGAAGCAAATAAGTTCATTAAAAAAAAAATTTATGGGGTAAGAACTAAGGACCCCAATTATACAGATATGATCAGCAGGAGAATCTTGAATAATACTGTGTATCTCATTTAAGATCATGCAGTATTGATCAAAATTATTATTTTCCCAGGGCATATAAACATAAATCATTAGGTTCTTAGAATCCCCTACTGTCAGTTGAAGCCCCAGCAACCTATCATTCCTGTAGGTCATCACATTTACCATGCTGTTTAATGATATGTACCACAGGAAAGAAAGGCCCCTTTGGGCAACTGGCTTACGATTTGATCTGCAACTTGCATCAATGAGGTGGGAAGTTGGCTGGCGCTTGTGGTGGAAGAGACCCTGCTTCATGTGTCAGTAAGTTCCCATGAGGGCGGTTAGTCCCGGATTAGGTTATATCATGAGAGTTTTATACTAGGACCTAAATTCTCGTTTTCAAGAACATTGATGTGTTGAAATAGGCAGGTAATCCTGTAAGCCAATTTATGCTTAATTTGTATAGGACTTCATAAGAGATGAGGTGGTTGGATCCCATGAGAAATACGTTTTTTACAAACCCACAGAAAACAAAGAAAAGGAAAAATACACAAAGAAAATCTTAATCCCTCATGTGGATAATTTACGAAAGATCACACAAATCCTAGGCATTTCCAACCCTTTCATCCTCACTTATCCGAATACGCTGGGGAAATCCTTAATTAACGTTCAGCAGAAACCAGTTTCCAAGGACATAGGGGTTTATGAGTTCGTGATAAGTCATACTATGGTTTCACTGAAAATCTCTCTCAGAAAGATTAGCTCAACATAAATTTGATCATATATATAATATATATATATATATATATATATATTATATATATATATATATATATATATATATATATATGCACGAGGCGACTAAATGTTATTAGTAAAGTACCTACATAAAAACTCAATTTCATTGTGAAAATGATCCCATGAGGAGGTTAAAGAGTAAGCTCTGTTGAGCAGAGTAAAAATCTAATTCACCTTAAGATTAATATAACAAGAACTATAAAAACTGGAACCCAGTCCAGAGAAGGTCTTTTTTCCGAAACACAGAAATTAGGCAAAAATAAGGATTTGACTATTACTAGACTAGATAAGGGTAAAGGTATACCGTTCTCATGAATAGACCGATTATATTAGTAAGATGGAAGTGATTTTAATGATAATAGTGAATTCCGAAAAATTGGCAAACCCTGATTGCAAACAAATTTTTAACAAGGATAATATATGATAAATTAACAGATTCCTTAAAGAACTTAATACCAAACATATAATTGACCAATCTACTTATAAGGATCTTTTTATCTGCGAACTCTTTCGGTGTTTTGTATGGTTTGCCTAAAACACATAAAGGTGTCTATATATATATATATATATATATATATATATATATATATATATATATATATATATATATTATATATATATATATATATGTGTGTGTGTGTGTGTGTGTGTGTGTGTGTGTGAATCCCCTTTGCTTTCACCATTTAAATCAGTACCCAGGCAAGATTCAAGTGTCCCTCTCGAAGCTCCCTGTACAGGTTACTTCTCCGCCACAGCCGGCTCGACTCTGCTACCTCCGCCGGAAGCTGCGGAAGGGCCAATTCCAGTCGTAATTCCCCAGGACATACTTGACCATAACGGAAGCTCCACCAACAGCACGGCCTTGCAAATCGCCCTGGAGTCGGTCCCCCCAATTCGTGAGGCTGTAATAACCTCCTCCTCTTCCCTTCCGTCAGCAGCTAACCAGTCTGTACCCAAGGAAAGAGAGAGGGAGAGAAAGAGAGCTGAAGGGAAACAGCAAATTGTTGGGTACAAAAAGTTTTTTCTCTTGCATGACAAATGCCATCGAGGTCTTTTGGGGGGAACCAACATCGAATCTAAATAAAGAGAAACAAAAATAAACAAACCGATTTTTTTTCCTTCGCTCTAAGAGTTGAGGTGATATTGTGCATGCGATGAAACTCAGTTGACTTTATTTTCATTTTTTGGCAGAGAAAGACGAACCATTTTCCACATTTCAGTAACGTATATATCACTCTAAAGAAAGGTTACTTTCGCATGGTCTCCATTTCGCATATGGCAGCCTTCCCTTTCAACGGAAGCATACTACGTTACTGAAATGAGGAAAATGGTTCGAATATCGCTGCCAAAAAATAAGTAAAAGTCAACTGAGTTTCCTCACAAACGCAATATCACCTTAATTCTTAGAGAGAGAGAAAAAATAAATCGGTTTGTTTATTTTTATTTCTCTTTATTCAAATTCGATGTATGTTCCCCCAAAACACCCCGATGGCATTTGTCATGCAAGAGGAAAAACTTTTTGTACCCAAGAATTTGCTGTATCCCTTCCGCTATCTCTCCCTCCCTCTCTGTCGTTTTTTTTTTTCTGTCTCTGACACTATCATCGTCTATTGTATATATATATATATATATATAGTATATATATATATATATATATATATATATAATATATATATATATATATATATATATATATAATATATCATATATATACATATCTATATATGTATGTATATATATATATATATATATATATAGTATATATATATATATATATATAGTATATATATATATATATATATATATATATATATATATATATATATATATATATATATATATATATATATATATATATATATATATATATATATATATATATATATATATATATATATATATATATATATATATATAATATATATATATATATATATATATATATATATTATATATATATATATATATATAGATATATATATATATATATATATATATAATATATATATAGTATATATATATATATATATATATATATATATAAATCTGTATATATAATATATTTATACACACACACACACCACACACACACACATATATATATATATATATATATATATATATATATATATATATATATATATATATATATATATATATATAATATATATATATATACATATTGACCAAGTACCAAGTATCTGGTTACTATACTTACCGATCGTAAAATAGTTACCTCATAACAGCCAGACACTTGAATCTTCATCACACGTAAAATACAACTGAATACTCTAAAGGCAAGAGTGATCCCTTATATAACTTATCAGTATTGCAGAAAATCAGTCTAAGTTCATTAGAACAGGTGTGAGGTAATCATATAAGTAATTAAAATTAATTCAAGGACATCACTTCATCAACAACTTTTTAAGTCCAATTATTTCCCTTGTTTTAAAAGAAGTACTTCCCTTGTTCTGACTCACCTCAATTAAATTGAAAGAAAACAGCTCAATTACTGGTGAAAAGAAATAAAACACTTATAAAAATTTTAAATACAAAAATTTATTATGAAACTCAAAATTTATAAGTGAAATTCACAATCTTGGGAAAGTTAGGATTATTTTAAAACAACACAAAGTTTAATTAATTCTTGAACTATGTAATTTAGTGAAATTAAATCAATATTAATTTATCATTAAAATGAAAAGATTGATTAATCAATTGAAATTCAAGTGTTAGGTAATAACTAAAATTTGGAAATTAATTCACAAGTGCTAAATTTGCTACCGCAACATATCTCACCGACAGGAATCGACCCCTTACATACATCTACATCTCCATGGAATGTCATAATCAACATCTCTGAAAACAGTGCAAATCTCCGAGTAATCAACTCTGAAAGGAAAAATCTGCAACCGGACTCATCACAGCATTATCAGTAAAAATCCACCTGTGATCACCTCAAGTGCTCAAATCGAACTATAGATTGTCTAGTTAGACTTGCAACCTCAAAAATCATTATTCTCCTAATAGCCCCATAGGATATCATCAAAGGTACCCAAAAATTGTCCTCAAAAACATAACTCACCCATGATACTACCACAAGTTAATAAAACCACATAACTACCTCGTCGGGATATAAACCAAAGAAAACCACCCACTATACCGTAATCCACCCATTTTATACCACCCAATATAACCACTGGTAAAATAAAACACAACCTCTTCACCAAAACCCATAAAACCCCAATAACCCCCTCTTGGCTCATTAAAGCTCAGATCACCGCAAAAAATATATATGTATATAACCACAAGAAAAACCACCGCCAAAGATTATAGCCACAAAAAAAACTCAGCCCCAAAAAAATCCACCACCCAAAAAAACCGCAAAAATTCAGCCCCAAAACCCCATACAAACAGGAATTATCACATGTTTATCATCACATTTCTCAGCTTAACAGAAATTCGCCATATTTTCAAACCAACTTTCCACGTAGAATATTGACCTCTGAATCTTACGCCAAAACACAGCAGTTTGCGCATAATAAGAAAAATAGTAGAAGAAATGAAAGAGAGAGAAAAAAAACATTAAACACATTTCACCATCAATTTGCAAAAACCAGACAAAAAAATGCAACTGCGCAACATTATACTAATTACCACAACCTACCCTTTTCAGCTTTGATATATGTGTTAATTTTGACCGACCAGTTTTTTCCTGTAAGACTACAAATCTGTTTCCAGTCTTTTCCTCAACGACTCTAAAAGGACCCTCAAATTTCGGACCTAATTTGTAGTTCAGCTCATTTCTCACGTTGATTTTTAAAAATACCTTGTCTCCAACACTGATCTTGGGATCAGATGTTTTACTATTACTCCTCTCTACCATCTCTCGAGTCGTGGCTTCGAGATTACGGCTGAGACAAGCATGTCTCTCTCTCGCTGTAAATATGAATGATTCGATCATATCCTCCCCGTTCCACAATCCCATAAACATCACCACCCTTGGTTCTCATTATATCCACCCCATTGTTAGTATCAGAAATAACATCAATATTAGTATCAGTATCACCACCCATAATACCATCGTCACATTCACCAAAATTGTTACCACCGTGGACTACAATATGCCACATAGCATCACCGCAGTTCCGGTATCACCAGTGTGGGTTTTAGCATTACCACTCCCCATAACCCCAGTATCATCACCATTAGCACCGCCAAACACATCCCCTTTTTCAATAATCTCCATATCCTCAGTTCTAATCACGTCCTCATAAGGAAGAAGAACACCAGGTATTCCAACTGTTATCCCATTAACACCCGCATGGATCGAAATCTTGTGTCTCCTACATGCAGGATGACCCAGCAAAAGTCTGTTGCCCAACGCAACCCCTTTTTATAACCAAAAATTGTTCTATTAATACTCTGTCACCGAGAGTAAACTGTATTTGAACACAACCCATGGTATTTAATCTATTGGCTTGCACATCACACACTGTCTCCATTGAGGGATTCAAAGGGTAATGGGAGAACATGGATTGATACAAATTGCGATCCATCAAGTTCACGCTTGCGCCAGTATCTATAAATACTGGGATATCAACGTCCTC
The DNA here is from genome assembly GCF_015104395.2 of Macrobrachium nipponense. Classification (NCBI taxonomy): domain Eukaryota; kingdom Metazoa; phylum Arthropoda; class Malacostraca; order Decapoda; family Palaemonidae; genus Macrobrachium; species Macrobrachium nipponense. The sequence continues at coordinate 46,326,219 of NC_087216.1, read as the reverse complement.
CACTGTTGCGTAAACTATAGGCCTGGGCTCTGGGGCATCCCCCACGTGAACACAATGGCACATACTAATCATCTGTACCCTTTTTGTTGATCGGCCTTCCAAAAATTTCACCGATCCCTTTGCCCTCTTAAATGACCCGCCTGGGAATTTCTCATTTTATAACTCCCAGAACTTTGAGGTGTAGGCCTTGCATCTTTCCGTATCTGAGACGAACAAGATTGCCAATAGTGATCAGCACTCTTACACATTCCACAATATTTAACTCTACACATTTTCTTTGGGTACCCTGGTTTATCACAATTGAAGCAATGCAACTGCTGTTGCTTTTGATCGATCAATCTTCTGTTATATTCAACTTTTGCACACAAATGGGGAGAAGAAAATTCTGTGTCTCTTTGCACCGTATTTCTCAGGCCAGTCCCATTAAAAAATGTACTATCTACAGTGGGACATTTAGACATATGTTTCTGAATTTGGGCAAAAATTAATTCTTCATCTGATGTAGGTTCAATCTTTTCATCAAAACTATCCACTATTGCATCCGGTACATCATGCAAGAGCATCGCAAAATGGATCAGTTTATGTAAATCGTCAACTGAGGCACTACCTCCTTTAAGCCATTTAGATGTTTTCGATTTTTCTATCCATTCTCCTGCTGAGTCAAAAAGTTTTGAACTATGTTCTACGAGGCTAGTTGTGCCTTTCCGTATTTTATATAGTCCTCTAAGATCTCTCACCATAGCCCCGTGTTCCTTTGAGCCATAAACTGCTCTTAAAAATGCTTGCAAATCAGCCCAGGTTCGACATTTTACATATTGATAACTCCTGCAATGATAGGAGAGATCACCCTTATTGAAATCTAACAAAGCTTTTGCCTCTCTGAATGCCTCTACGTCATCTGTTATCATTTTTTGCGCTTAAATAATTATTCACACCTTCAATAAAGATATGTACTGGCTGCAAAAGAACTCCATCTACGACTCCACAAAATGGACTCACGCACACACTAACATTCGTAATGGGATGAAGCAGAGTCGTCGTACCACTTGCGTCTGCCATTTTGCTATCTTTACAAAAGCTTTTATGCTTTATGATATTTCCCGACCTCACTAACATTAATGTATTTATATACACACAAATCCCAATCCAGAAAAATCAATGTAAACATCCCCCAATAAAAGATAAAAATAACAAAC
>NC_087216.1:46302523-46317523 GCF_015104395.2 Macrobrachium nipponense | reverse complement strand
AAAGAACCGACAGCTTAGAATAATATTCCCGTTATTATTTTTATACGTCTCGCGAGATATTATTTCCTAAAGAAAATTGGAATTAATTTTCCTGTGAATGTAACAGATACCTACCTTCTCTTCCATGGGTTCTTTTACTAAATATTCTTTAAGGCTCTGATAAAGTGCTCTAGATGTTTGTATAGGCATACACTTTATAATTGTTTGCGTATCTGTTAAGTTTAGTAACATCATCCATTTGAATAGAAAAACACAGCAGAATTCAGTGTTAACATCATATAATTGCTACTTCGCTGTCTTCATCTGCCCTTCTGGTAGCTGACCAACTTACAAATTTGTTAATATCCATAAGCTACTCATTGCCTGTACATAAAACTGGATGATAAAAAAGATTCAGTTATATGACGAGATGATGATAAACAGCAAATTGACTAGAAACAAAAGAAACTTGAAGTTTATAGATCAACACAATCATCGGACAAAGCTCATTATATACTGTTACAATGACTGGATGACGATAGACCCTGACGATGTTAACATGAAAGAAAATTCTGACCTTCCTGGGAAACGCCATTCCTGAGATATACGAGCAATCAGTGTCAACCTTAATATGATGGTATCATTTTCGGCTCGAATGACTGAAGATGAAGGACCCAGTGAAATTTATTCCTCTTGCTCCCGAGTCACAATTCGTTTTGACGAGAAGAACCAGAAGGGAAGTGAAAGAAGAATGACATGTCTTCTCGGTCGTATATAAAGTTGACATTTTTTGAAGAGTACTTCAGGGCTCTATGAACTAAAGTACTCTTCGAGTTGGGACATTTTTCATAGGGAAATAGAATTTTTACTATCTTTTTTTCAACAAAATTCATATCCCAAAGACTTAGTTCAGAAAATAATTAACAAAATTTTAACTAAATATCTGAAACCAGTACCACCGATTGTTGACGTTCCAAAGAAACTCATGTATGCCTCGATTCCTTATATTTCCAACCTGAAACTGTCAAAGAAACTTACTCAAATCATTGAAGGTGAAATTCCATGCTTAAAATTAAAATTAATATCGAATAACCCGAGTAAAATTGGCTCCCTGTTCTGCTTTAAAGATCGTCTGCAGCCTTTTATGAGGTCTAATGTTGTGTATAAATTTACGTGCCCAGGATGTCCTGGTATTTACGTTGGATCTACCAAGAGGCTGTTGCAAATGCGATATTGCAGCCACATGGGGTATAGTTTTAGAACTGGCCAGAGATTAAGTAGACCAGAGCATTCAAATATAAAAAATCATGCCATCAAATGTAAGATCGAAGTCAAGAAACAGCACTTCTCCATTTTAGGTTACAATAAGGACTCTGAGTATTTAACAACACTCGAGTCATTATTTATCAAAAGTCTTGTTCCCTCATTGAAATAGCGTAGTTTCATCGTCTCCGCTATACCTGGCATAGTCTTCTTTCTGACCTCAATCTCATTTCTAGTCATTCTCTCTCCTCCTTTCTTAGCGAATGGTTGGTGTTTTAGTAGTCGTGTTTTAATGTTCTTATTTCACTTTTAACTTTGAATTATGCTAATTTTTAATTTTAATTTTTAAATTTTAAATTTTAGATTGTAATTTTTATTTGTATTTTGCTTTTATTAATTTAAAATGTACTTTTATTTTAACAGACTGATGATGCACAAAGTTCCTTGTGCGAAACGTTTCTTAACGAATAAACCCTTTTAACTCGTCATGTGTCTTCGGCTTTCCTGAAGTTATGATTATATATATATATATATATATATATATATATATATATATATATATATATATATATATATATTATATAAAGAGAAAGAGAGAGCGAGAGAGAGAGAGAGAGAGAGAGAGAGAGAGAGAGAGAAGCTAATTAAACAAACTTATTAGTATATAGAGCGAAATAGTTTCAGTATATTAGAGTATGCAAAAACATAAAAATTTTGGCTAATATGGTCTCTTACAATGGATGATGTATCACATTTGATAGCAGAACAAAATATAATCTTTTGATAGCAGTCAAATAAGTCACTTATATATTTTAAACGAGTTCCATAGTAGGATATGGAATTATTCTCGTTACATGAAAACTCTATCTCTGAAGAAAAAGACAATTTAAGTTACTGATAATCATTTCAGATCCTCAAACTGATTAGTATTTTCCGAAAAACTGACCCTATTTCGGAAAGTTATAACCAAAACAGATTTGAGTAATTTCAGGATCTATTGGTTGACATTGGTAAAATACTGTTCATTGCGAGATAACCGCAATTCAGTAACTTAACTTACATCGTAAGTTAAGAAACTAATTGATTACTTATGCCTTTGATGCTTTAAATGAAACAAAAATTCTTCTTTCTTTCACTCACTACCCCCTTCCCCAACCGACCCTGCTCTCTCTCTCTCTCTCTCTCTCTCTCTCTCTTGTTGAAGTAAAAAATATTGAATGCTGCAGATAGTCATTTGTTTTCTTTTGATCTATGTAGCAAACAACTATTGTACAGAAGTTGAAAAATCTCCCTCATCCGTTTTCCGGGAAATGGGAAACAGTTCACTCAGGACGTAGAGTGGAAGGCAGGAAACTTTTTGGTATTGAATAAATATGCGTACACACAAAAACACATATATATATATGTATATATATTCCTATATATATATATATATATTATATATATATCTATATATATATATATATATATATATATATATATATATATTCTATATGATATATATATATATATATATATATATATTATATATATATAATATATAGATAATATATATATATATATAGTAGATATATATATATATATATATATATATATATTATATATATATATAATATATATATATCTATATATATATATATATATATACTACTATATTATATATATTATATATATATGTTGTAATAATAAGGAAATGGCGTTTAGGTCTAACGGGCGACTAAAATGACGATTAGGTCCTAACTGTAGAATTTAATGTTCAATTTAAGTTAAATGATTCTATTTTTGTTATAGAAAATATTTAACTTAAATAAATAAATGATTCTATTTTTGTTGTTTATAAAAAATATTTAACTTAAATACTTACAATTAAATAAAATAATAAAAATAAAAAGGATAAGTGATTTTTTATTTACATTAAAATAATAAAATAGATAATTGCTTTTTATTACCAAAAAATAAAAATAAAATCAAAAAAATACAAATAATTGTTGTTGTTAATTATTATGGTCGCAAATAAATAATAATGATAATCAATTTCTGAATAAATTTTAGGCAGTTTTGTCAACCACACAAAAACATATCTTGACTACCTGTTTTTTTATCGCTTTTAGATTTTTTTAATGCCATAATCAATTCAATTTCCTTCTCTGAGAAATGACAAAGAAAACTAAATAACATGGAATACTATTGTATTTTAGCAACTCCTGATGAAGAAAATCATGGGGACATATATACATTAATCTACAACAAACAATATATATATAAATAATAATAATAATAATAATGAATAAATTCTATATTTACTTTATACAATTTTTTCATCATCCATATTATTTAGGATTTATGAGATATAACACTCTAATAATTATTATTACAAAACATTGAATGAAAAATTGAATCGTTATTATTACTGTTGTAAATTTTATGATATTGTATAAAGGTAAATTTATTTAATTGTAAAAATTTTTAAATAATTATGTTGTATGATTTTCATTGGTACGTGGTAACATAGCACTGGGTTTTAGGATTCTTCGAAAGAAAGCCGAATAGCTTTATTATTTTTTTTATGAAGAAAAATAGAAAATTAAAAGACAAGGTTTTTTTGTTTTTTCTTTTGGCCGTAACGATAAGACTACCAAATAACCTTTCCCAGAAATCAATACAAGCAGCTCTCAGCAAACAGAGTAGAGAATGTTGTATAAAGGCAAATTTAATTGTCGTAAAACAACATTTAATAAAATAAAACATAAAAATATATATGTGTGTGTGTGTGTGTGTGTGTGTGTGTGTGTGTGTGTGTATGTGTGTGTGTGTGTGTTGGGGATGAACACTAGACATATATGATACACAATTAATAAATCAAAATGAGGTTGATAACGAGTGACAGGCAGTTGGAGGCGAAAACAGGCCAACCTCGAGTGTTAGTGTTCGAAACATGTGCAAAACAGCGAATTCCTTAGACTCGCACACAGAACAAATTTTATAAAACATACCTGATCACACCAGAGAGATCGCGAACGTGCAATGACCTGAATAGCGGGAAGCTCACATGACTGTTACGTCAGAGGTCAAGAGAGTCTATGTGAAATGGAAAACGCACGTTTATCGGAACAGAAAAAAGATATTAAAGTGCGTATATTACCGAACGAGCATTCGTATGTCCATTAGTATGTATAAGTGCATATGTCTGTCAGAGCAAATGAATGGAATAAAATCTTTAGGTTGGTAATTAATGAAGAGAATTATACGACAGACGTTGAGTGTGAAACCATGCCATAGAAGGTACTTGGAGATCTATGGAGATAAGATATAGTGAAAGAAATACTTTGAAAACTGTACTCATTGACATCGATTTTAGATGCTGTGAATGGGGAAGCGTAAGGGCGCGATCAAAAAAAGATTTATAGGACATTTATCCATTGCACTTGTTGATGCATTTCACTGTTTGATAATTATGGTTTCTTCAATTCAGGATGGATTCGATTGTTGCCACCTAATAATGAATTCTCTAAATTTTTATCTGACGTTTATTGATAAAGACTCATAGAGTCGTTTGACAGTGGGGTTAGTTCTGCCCAGTATGGTTAAGCAAGGCAGTAATGGTGCTTTAATGATTTTTTGGATTCTTTAACTCATTTTATCCAATATGATTGCGTAGAAGAGTGAGTAATAGTGTTTTAATTATCTTTTAGGATTTCTTTAATTCATTTTAATTCCTTATTCATGTTAGTTATTTTGGGAAATAAAGACTATATTTTTTATATAGAGAAAGTTGAATTCGCCAAGATTTAATGATTGACTTTCAGCTAGCTACAGGGATGGCAGGCGATGGGAATCAACAAAGGTAGGTCACGTTATCAGATGAGAGATCTCTCCTTCAGTTAAATGGGAACATTTTGACACCCTTAACATATATAAGAGAATACCACAGGAAAATTACATTTTCCTGTGGTATCGCTCATATACTGAAGTCAAGTGCATCTCCTGTGATATATACATATATATATATATATATATATATATATATATATATATATATATATATATGTATGTATGTATGTATGTATGTATGTATGTATGTATGTATGTATGTATGTATATATTATGAATCAGCTCGACAAACGCGGAACAAGAAGAATTTATTTCTGGTGATAGAAATTTATTTCTCGATATAATGTGGTTCGGATCCCACAATAAGCTGTAGGTCCCGGTGCTAGGTAACTAATTGGTTTCTAGCCACGTAAAAATATCTAATCATTCGTGCCAGCCCTATGAAAGCTGTTAATTAGCTCAGTGGCCTGTAAAACTAAGATATACTTAACTTTTGAATATCTACTCAATTTTGCCATTCTTTATAACTGAAATGCGTTCATAAAACGAAAGCACGGGCATCACTCCTCTCTCTTCCCTCCTTCCCCTCCTCTCTCTCTTCATCTCCTCTCTCTCTCTCGTCTCTCTCTCTCTCTCTCTCTCTCTCTCTCTCTCTCTCTATGCATTTCTCTTCCTTCCTCTGCTGCCCCTATCGCATTTTCCAGAAATTGTGGGAGAAAAGGCCACGTGTGGGCGGAGCTACAGAATCCAGGTCTAAGAACTGGGGTATTTTGACCTGGGCCCGATCTCACTCGATCGCCAGCTCTGAATCAGTCAAGACCTCTAAGGAGTGCCTCCATCCCCCTTTCCCCCCTCCTCTGCCATTGTGCTGAGTCACCCATGTGCTCTGGCCTGTGTCCCTGACCGACGACCCTCTTGAAGAAGTCCTACCATTATACCATCACCATGCCAAGTACCCCAGGAGTCCAGGTAAAGTGCGAAGTGTGCATGGCAGCCACCACAGTCAATCCCAAAACTGTCTCCCCTTTTGATATCTGAGTCCAGTTCGAGAGCTGTTCTTCACTTGAATAGACCTATTAACAATCTTTTCCTCCCTTGCATTACAGTAATGTCCTACCATAATTTAATTACTCCCTTGTCCTCTGAGGAAGTTTGATAATGTAACTGTTGCCTCAAGAAGTTCACGTGTCCAAGGCATAACCTCCATTGTCCCCCATAGCCCCCCACCCCTTATTGCGCGGATCACACGCGTGTTACAAATTACCCTGTATTTGCAGGTCTTCCCTGCCCCTGCCTTGCTGCGTGTAGACATTTCTCCCGCCTTGCTTGTGCCGGGCAGAATATTACGCTGAAATCCGTACCCGTGTCCCAGACACGTGTCCATTACTAGGAGCAACTTTCAAGTTAGGTTGGTCTGGAAGGGACCCATATGCTTCGCTATTGACGTCTTAATTTCGTAATGTTAAATGCAAATATACCCTCTGTAAAGTTAACTCTTAGAGTTTCCTTTTAACTTTCTACTTGATTATCTTTGTCTTTGGGACCTCAGCCAACCAGATTCTGTGATAAATGCACATTGCTGTTTCCTATTCATGTGCTGTCAGATTTAGATATCCCATTGCAATTGACAGTCGAGAAGCACATTTATTTTCAATATATATATATATATATATATATATATATATATATATATATATATATATATATATATAATATATATATATATATATATTATATAATATTATATATATTATATATATAATATACATACATATATTTATATATATATATATATACATACATACATATATACATATATATATATATATATATATATGTATATGTATATATATATATATGTGTGTGTGTATATATGTATGTATATATATATATATATATATATATATATATATATATAATATATATATATATAATTGCCTGTCGTTCCTTCTATGTATTATTAAACACCAGGATTTACTTCAAGGAAGGTATTTATTTAACATTTTATCTCTTATCAAGTATAAGGGTTCTTTATTTAGTTATAACTTCAAACCGTTCTTCAGGTGATGCCTTTGTAATTATGGCCTTGAAAATGCAATAAGGATATGTAATTTTATCCCATTATATAATTTATGTATCTACGTTGCAGAAAAAAATATGATCTGATGGTAAACAAGAATTCAGTTTATCGGTTCACAGTGGACATCACGCAGTACTCATAAACTATATTTACATTCGTTGTAATGGCCTAAAACAATTTACAAATGATTCTTTGTTTAACAAAAAATCAAAAAAGATAACACAATCACGATTACATAAATGACAACAGACGTTTGGTTGGTATTCATTGACGACCAAATTTTTGGAAATCAAATATCATGAGCCGTGGAAAAATCAAATCTGTAAAATTAGTGAGTATAAAATTGAATTCGTGGCGAAAATGGATACCTTTGAAAAAATACTTACAATAAACTTTCAACGCGAACGTTAAAAGAACAATCTTGCCATTTAAGAAGACCATCACATTGTGTAATTGCTTGTTTTGCGAGAGAAAATGATACTCTCTGCTTTCCAGTGCTTAACTCCTGCAGTAAGTTGGACACCAGCAGTAAATGACAGAAACCATTTGCCAGACGAACCCATTGAAATTAAATCTTTCTGGCCTAATAGAACTAGACTCATTAGGACGTAGAAATGAATGATGCTCGTAATGAACCACGTCGTGTAAAATGCCTGCTAGTCCCCATTTGCAAAGATAAAGGGGATATCCAAGATTGTGTAAACTATCCGGGCATAAACCTATGGCACATACCATGAAATTTTATTAAAGAATAATAGAGGCAAGGCTAAGGGATGAAATATCTATAAGTGACGAATACTTTGGGTTAATACCAGGAATAGGGACAACAGATGCCATCTTTGTATTGCGACAAATCATTGAAAAATAGAGAGAAAAAGTGGAACTACATATAGTATGATCGAGCGACTAGGCGAGATGTCTGGAGATGCATGAAGGAAAAATGGTCTCAGAAAAATGTGTTAGGATTGTAAATAATATATATAGAGAAGTAATAATGCAGGAAGAAGCTCAGTGGGAACAACAGAGAAGTTTGAAGTGAAGGTTGGATCCAGCAAGGTTTTGCCATGAGTCCTTATATTTTTTATATGGTATTTTATGTGATAGTGGCTGCAGTGAAAGATTAGGTGCCTTGCAGCATACTCTTCAGATGACAACACTGTCAGACCTGCGTTGATGTATAGTTGTGAAACATAGCCGATGAAGAAAGCACAAGAGAGAAGGATGGAAGTGGCATAAATGAGGATTTTATGCTGGATGTGCGAAGTGACAATGAGAGACAGGATAAGGAATGACTTCATGAGAGGGACGGTGAAAGTTACAGAAATATCAGAGAAGCAGCAACAGACGATTTGCAATGGTTTGGGCAAATTATGAGAGGAGAGGAGGATTCTGTATGTAAAAGAACCATTGCACATGGAAGTGCCGGAACAAGGAGGAGAGGTTGACAAAAATGAGATGGAGAGACAATTAACAGGGAAATCCGGGAAGAACGTAAGTGAGGTAATGGTCTATGATCGCAGAAGATGGAGAAGACTAACAAACAGTGACTCCATATAAAGTTGGGAAAAGCTGAAGATAAAGAAGATGATATATATAATATATATATATATATATATATATATTATATATATATATATATATATATATATATATATATATATATATATATATATATATATATGTATACCCGTTTTGGTGAAAAATAATTATCCTTTCATTTGGACACTCGCCTCTCTCTCTCTCTCTCTCTCTCTCTCTCTCTCTCTCTCTCTCTCTCTCCGCGATTCTGACTCATGTGTCTACCTCGCACCTCGCTCTACCGCGCCTCGTGTATTTCCAGGTGTCCAAAACGCCAGTAATAGGCCAAACACTGCAGATAAATCAAATGACGGCTGGAGGGCATAACAGACGCCATGAAGACGGACGCACACCGACGCTCTAATCTGTCACGGGACGAAAGTCATCGCCAGCAGAAGAGCGAGACGGCTCTTGATTTCCCTCTCCTCCCTTTGTCCTTCCTGGTCTCTCACAGCCACGTGCCGAGTGTTACTTGAACCCCCAAATCCTCCATGGTGCCCTTTGAACTCCCAGCAGTACCCTTAAAAGCGACGACAGGCGTCTAAGCAAGAGGTCAGTACATGAGCAATGTGGCAGTCCTTTTTCTTTTCCTTTTCTTGTCTGTTTCATCTGTGTCCATGTGAGTTGTCCGTGCCCCTTTGTCCTACCACAGCCATGTGTCCCTTGGTCCTACAAGTTAACTTTGCTTTAAGTGTTGTGGTCCCCTTGCACACTAATTACTGTTGCTTATTTCTTGAATGCCCCTTTCCATTAACAGGGATTAGATAAATTACCAGTGGTAGATAACGAAAGTTGGACGACTGTGTATCATTCCCTCCCATTCAGTACCGACCATCTCTCGCTTTGCGGGAATTTGCAGTATAAGAATTGTGTGTGTTTGGAACTTCGAAGGTAAGGCGGCCTCACCACACTTGACCCCTTAGCCTGTGTGATGCACGTGTATTCATACCACCATACCTCCTTCTAGATATCAGGTTCACCCATGCCCAGACTGTGGAGAGGTGGGAAACTTATCACTTTATACGCCCTGGGGATTCGCTTGGCACTTAGACGTTCATTCCATGTGTCGGTAAATCCGACCACGTGAAGTCAGTACTACAATCAACATGGACTAAGTTATTAAATTAGGACCATGAGAGTCCCTGCACTCTTCAGGTGCCATTCAAGACACTGAGCAATATTTTTGTAGATGAATTCCACGAACATGGTTGCCAGCAGAAACTTCAATTCTAACTCCAAAAGAAATAGAATAGTTTATTACTAGCCCCGATTTCCCCGTTAGACAATTCCCACAGATGACTTCATATATATATATATATATCTATATATATATATATATATATAAGATTATATATATAATTATATATATATATATATTATATAAAGCAGTAACACTGAAAGAGTTGTCAGTGATATTATTTTAACAACAGTTCTGTGTGAAAATTTGAGATACCTCTGCCATTACTCCTAAATACAATTTATGAATTGGAACCGTATTCATATTCTACTCCTGAACTTTATTTTTTTTTTTTTTTATGCATTCAAGACATCCTGATTTCTGGCGTTTTCTAACGTTGAATATTTTGATAGGGAAGAGCATTTAATTTGGCATATTTGTAAACTCTCTTCCCTTATGCAAATAAGTTTTACGAGGAAAAGGGATTGAAAGAACCTTCAATGTAGTACATACTAATGCCATGAGTTATTCATTTCATCCGAGTCTGTAATAATTTTCATGAGTTATTCATAACTTAAAAAAAGAAATAAACCTAATGATACTCAACTATGTTAAATGAGGATCGCATTCATATATCATCTCTGAAATTTATTAACTTGATTAAGTTTGCTTCTCGATGACTAAATCATAGTCAGTAAAAACTCAAACAATGTTATTTTTCTTTCTCCATTTTTTCTATTTTACGAACAATCAAGGTTACAGTGTATTGCATATAGATTCGGTTATTTTATCTCAGAATTAACTTTAACCCTTCTGAACATATTCCCCTCACCCCGATTTTCATCGTGTATTACATCCTGAAACAATATAATTTTTTTTTAGCATTAGTTCTTCAGTACCACATAAAAACTGGTTATTCATCAGTCTTATATTATAAAAAGTTAAGAACAATGATCTGCTTAAGTGTAATTCTTTACGGTTATCTGTTGCGTCTTTTAACCATTTCCAAGGGAAACGAATGGTCAAAAATCCAGTAAATAACTGGAATATTCAGACACTAATTTATACAAAACCATCGAGCACACTAAAATATTAAAACTTCCCTGAAAATGAAATTTGGGTGACGGGTATCTATTTCAATCACGGACGAAACCAATTTATTTATGGCTATTAAACTAAATATGCATTTCTTCCCGTACGACTTGATGAGGTATAAATAGCGTTCTTGGCCACTGGGATAATTAACTTTCATCGATTGAAACCAATTGTGTTCCGATGATAACGTTCATTTACTCTTATCGTTTCAATCGACTGTGTAATTTATCTCATTATTTTAATTTCCATTTTCCTCTACCCAGCCACTTTTTCTTATATTTCAAAGTTTGGGTTTTCAGATTGCTTTTGTTTTCTCTGTTTATAATTCTGACGGATATTGTAGTCAGCAATGATAATAGGTTTACTTTCAATCTTGACTTATTGAATGAAGAGTCTCTTAATAACATTGTTGAAATGGAAGCATAATAGCATGTCCGTTTCTAGCGCGTTCTGCAATCAACACAATTAGATCTTCCCGGTTCCTCTCAAATAATGATCATAAGTACCTTGTCAGCTTGGATATGATACGATAAGGAATTCTCGCCCACAAAAGTTCTCTCGCCTACTTAATATATGACTGGACTAATAGTCAAAGAAGGTGAAGATAAATATTCTGAGAAGTTTTGAGGGGAAGTAAAGCCAGACCTCTTATAACATCATGCTTTCATTTTCATCTTTGTCCCGTCAGCGAATGTTCCACAGCAACTGACTCGCTCAAATATCAGACTGAAATCCCTTTCCGTCCCATTCATATATTCATAAATTCTAGCCCAGCGAGTTTGCAAAAGCGAAGCCACCTGGGAAATCTGCGATTCCGAATGCATTGTGTTAACAGGAAACGGGAAAGAGCCATTCCATAGAGCCTCTCTGGTTCTTCTCTTCCAGGGAAGGGAATAGGAATTTCAGAAGAAAATTCTGTTGTTTAGACAAACTCACCCTCTTTTGTCCAGTGAACTGCCTCTCCATTTTGGGCAGTAGTAACCCCGTCCCACCTTTTATTTTTCCTTTCTTTTAGGGGTAGGGTTAATCTAATGGGAACGAAGTCTTTTACTTAAAATTTGGTATTGTCAGTCTATCACTTCTTAGGGTGGATATATATATATATATATATATATATATATATATATATATATATATATATATATATATATATATATATATATAATATATATATATCTGTGTGTGTGTGTATAATGAACTCTCTATACGTATAGTTAACATTTTCCCTCTCTTCTGTTATTCAATTATTTACTTCCCCTCTTCAGGACACTTATTTCCTATTATGCTTTGCCTACCAGCAAATAACTCGGTAAAGATGAAGGATTCAAAAGCAAAAATCTCGAAAGAATTCTTTGTATTGGGGCTCGTTGCCTTCTTAGCAATTAGACCCAGGCGACCCAAGTGGTATACATTGTCTCTGGTTGCTCACTAAAGTATTTAAATCCATCCCTCAAGTGTTACCTGGAGGTAGATGGCAGTTTCCCCTCCATTACTGCACCTCATAGTAATCGCAGAGACCAGAGGGCATTAATTAATGAGTTAAAAACTATTGGTGTAGTTGACAATAATAAACGCCTCTCGTTTAGGACTACCCATTAGTTCCCGAACGAAGCAACCGTAGAGCCCTTTGGTTCCTGAACGGGGTAGCCATACAGCCCATTAGTTCTTGAAGGGGGCTAACCATACCCATTAGTTCCTGTACAGGACAACCATAGAACCCATTGGTTTATGGACAGTGTAACCATAGAGCTTATAGCTTCCTCAAAGGGAAAACCATAAAGCTAGGCACAACGGCTATTACCCTCTTTGTTTTATTTTCACTAGATGATATGAGATATTAAGCCATAAAGGGTTCTTGACGTTTTAAAGAATATTTCAACCTCATATCTTGATTTCACTTAGTTTGTACTGTCCGGTCGCAAATGCCTCTATAGCCCACGGCCATTTTTTTTTTTTTAATTTAAAGTGAATTGGACCTTATGCTAATCGTGTATAGTCCGTTTCTATATGTTTACCTGTACTGTGTTTCTTTTTGTTCTGATCAGTCTTGCCTTAATAAAGGGTCATTAAGACCGAAAGATCTCGGCAGTTCTCGTTTTTCTTTTTCCTCCGTGGCATTACCCTTTATTTATATATAGCATAACATTTTATATATTTCGTGATCAAGTATCAGAATACGACTGAATACTCTAAAGGCAACATTGGTCCCTTAAACAACTTACCAGTATTGCAGAAAATCAAAGACTAAGTTCATTAAAACAGGTGTGAGGTAATCCTATATGTAATCAAATTAATTAAAGGGCATCACTCCATCAACAACTTTAAAGTCTAAGTATTTCCCTGATTTCAAAAGTCTAAGTACTTCCCTGGTTCTAACTCACTTCAAGTAAATTGAAGGAAGACAGCTCTTTGTTTCTACCTAAGCATAAGCATAATCTAATCATATTGGTGAAAAAGAAAACACTTTTAAAAATTCTAAATACAAAAATTTATTATCAAACTCAAAATTTATAAGTGAAATTCACAATATCAGGGAAATGTACTGTTACTTGAAAACAAAGCAAAGTTTAATTAATTCTTTAATTAGTTAAGTAAAATTAAATCAAAATTATTCATCACAAAAATCAAGAAAATTAATTAATTCAATCAAAATTTTAAAGCTATAGGCAATAACTAAAATTTAGAAATTAATTCACAAGTGCTAAATAACACTAAAGCTAGAAAACAATTCTAAGTAAATGCAAATTCATTCACAATTGGTAAATTCAATTAAATGTGCAACGATTAATTAATGAAAACAATTAAGTTAATCAAATTGTGAATGCAAATGAATATACAGAAAAATGTGGAAAATACCAAAATTGCAAAAAACATTAATCACACAGAACATGAAATAAAAACACACACTTCAATAAGAAAGAATGAATAAATGCACAAAAAATCACTTCAATAAGAAAAATTGATAAATGCACAAAAAAAAAACACTTCAAATGAAACAAACACAAAACATAAAAATTTGCAATGTGTAAAAAATGTAAATTTTTCACCAAATCACTGTAACTACTAGTTGCAACTAATAAACCTTGTATAACATTACCTTGGTAATGTTATACAATATTTCAAAAAAGAAAAGGTACCGTTATATACTTGTACAATGTTTGTTCAGATTCCCTAATAAGCACTAAATAATACTAAATAACTCTAAGAAATACGAAATCTAAAAGTTACAAGTGACCAATCATTAAGTATTAAATCTTTACATTAATGTAATATCAAGTATGGCACTGAAGAGAGAGAGAGAGAGAGGAGAGAGAGAGACAGAGAGAGAGAGAGAGAGAGAGAGAGAGAGACCTCTATACTCCAGGAATTCAAAGTCTGTAATGAACGCGCTCTCTCTCTCCTTGTATGGGCGAGGTCTAGAGCGACGTCACAAACTTCCTATTTCAAAATTAAATTACTTACAAGTCAACAAATTCTCTTTTGACAAATCGAGAAATATAAGAATTGATTTACTAGTAATATTAGATAATTTTCTAAAAAGAAACATCTCTAACTAAGTACATGAAATGTAAGGCATCAGACGTATGTGAAATGTTTTAGGCTTGCGAAAGATGGTTCAATACTTCTAGAAGCTTCTAATATGATGTAATTTTACAGAAAAATTGTGAAATCCTCACGTGGTTTCTCATGTGCATCGTATACTCTCTACATGTTCCAAACAAAAGTCCCTATCAGACGTGTTGACATGTTATGCTAACAAAACGGAGGCTTCAAGTTCCTCTTTATCTGAGGTTTTGACATATTATGGAAACTATTTCTAGCTTGGAACGGGCAAAGTTAATCTCTCTCTCTTTTCACTCAGCATTATATTCTTTTAAATTATGTTATGCAAAATCTAAACATACATTTTTAGACATCCTATAACTCTAAGCTAAATCAGAATCTGAAAATGTTGCAAACATTTCTCGAACATTTCATTGTTAGAGACGAAATATGT
>NC_087216.1:46289289-46302023 GCF_015104395.2 Macrobrachium nipponense | reverse complement strand
TCCGCCGAAAACCATACCAATTTAAGTTAAAAGAATAACGCATTTAGCTTAAAATTAACATTATTAAGTTAAACGCTCAAAGATTTTACGTTTAAACTAAATCGTCATTTTAGTCGCCCGTTAGACCTAAAACGCCATTTTCCTTATTAGTTACAACATATATATATATATATATATATATATATATATATATATATATATATATTATATATATATATACTATATATAGCATATATATATATATATATATATATATATATATATATATATATATATATATATATATATATATATATATGTATATGATATTTATATATATATCATACTACATACATATATATATATATATATATATATATATATATATATATATATATATATATATATATATATATATATATATATATATATATATATATAAATATATAATATATATATATATATATATATATATATATATATATATGTATATATATATATATATATATATATGTGTGTGTGTGTGTGTGTGTGTGTGTGTGTGTATGTGTGAGTGTATTGTGGATGAACACTAGACATATGATGACACAATTAATAAATCAAAATGAGGTTGATAACGAGTGACAGGCAGTTGGAGGCGAAAATAGGCCAACCTCGAGTGTTAGCGTTCGAAACATGTGCAAAACAGCGAATTCCTTAGACTCGCACACAGAACAAATTTTATAAACATACCTGATCACACCAGAGAGATCGCGGACGTGCTATGACCTGAATAGCGGGAAGCTCACATGACTGTTACGTCAGAGGTCAAGAGAGTCCACGTGAAATGGAAAACGCACGTTTATCGGAACAGAAAAAAGATATTAAAGTGCGTCTATTCGTACGTCTATTAACGAACGAGATTGTATGTCCATTATTTATGTATAAGTGCATATGTCTGTCAGAACAAATGAATGGAATAAAATCCTTAGTGTGGTAATTAATGAGGAAGAATTTATACGACAGACGTTGAGTGTGAAACCATGCCATAGAAGGTGCTTGGAGATCTATGGAGATAAGATATAGTGAAAGAAATACTTTGAAAACTGTACTCATTGACATTGATTTTAGATGCTGTGAATGTTGAAGCGTAAGGACGCGATCAAAAAAGATTTATAGGACATTTATCCATTGCACTTGTTGATGCATTTCACTGTTTGATAATTATGGTTTCTTCAGTTCAGGATGGATTCGATTGTTGCCACCTAATAATGAATTCTCTAAATTTTTATCTGACGTTTATTGATAAAGACTCATAGAGTCGTTTGACAGTGGGGTTAGTTCTGTCCAGTATGGTTAAGCAAGGCAGAGTAATGGTACTTTAATGATTTTTGGATTCTTTAACTCATTTTATCCAATATGATTACGTAGAAAAGTGAGTAATAGTGGTTTAATTATCTTTTAGGATTTCTGTAATTCATTTTATTTCCTTATTCATGTTAGTTATTTTGGGAAATAAAGACTATATTTTTTATATAGAGAGAGTTGAATTCGCCCAAGATTTAATGACTGACTTTCAGCTAGCTACAGGGATGGCAGGCGATGGGAATCGACAAAGGTAGGTCACGTTATCAGATAAGAGATCTCTCCTTCAGTTAAATGGGAACATTTGACACCCTTAACATATATAAGAGGAACTACCCACAGGAAAACTTACATTTTCCTATGGTATTCGCTCATATACTAAAGTCACGTGCATCTCCTGTGATATATATATATATATATATATATATATATATATATATATATTATATATATATATATATATATTGTCACTTTGTTGTGATATTTTATTCTTAGCTATTTCATTATTCTGGTTTTTGTTATGTATATGAATTTTATTGTTATCCATTTAGTTTGTTTTCCTCCTCCCCGGTGGTTTGTCTTTATTGGTAATTGCCACTAATGACCATTCGTGTTTTCCATATATTTGTGAGCGAGTGGTGCTGTCTCCGTTGGTTTGTGGTTCCGGAGATTGTTTGGTACTGAAGGAGTCACTTTTGATCTACTGAGCCTTTTAATTACTCCTGGTGACCTTGGATTTGCTACGTATCGCCTACTTGGATTTATGATTATTCTTGAAGGATTTACGCTTCATCCTGCCTCACCTTCGGCTCAGTAAATGTCGAGGGGCTCTCGCTTAGCCAAGGTATAAGTGATTAATATTTTTGGAATGTTTAGGCGATCTTTGTGATGCCCTTGGCTCTGGTTTGATTTGGACGTCCCGGGTTTTTTTGGAGGATCATCCTCGAGGACGTAGGATCGCTGATGTGTGAATCCTGTGGAATATCACTTTGTCACTTCACTTTTGTCTCTGGAATGTCAGAGGCATATAAGTAATTATTTTAAGATCACGGCTATAACTCCAGTGTTACGATGACAGAAATACCTATATATAATTAAGGAGATCACGGCAACAGCTCCAGTGTTTCAGAGGAGGGAAAACCACGCTAGGGTTTAGTTTGTATTTGATAGGTTATTCCTGCTTTCCGTATGCCTTCTCTGTCTGAACCCCCTTCTCTTTGTGGATGTATCTTTGCTTTTTCCTATCTTAATTGGGTAAGTGTGTTGTTTTTATAAATTTATTTTCAGGGTGATGGTTTTCAAATAATATATGTATTCGACGGTTCAGGAATACTTCTTGTCTGGATGGATATTTTTGTATTAAAAGTAAGTATTTGTGTGTTTCGTTTTCCCCCATGAATTAATTTTTGCACTTTGATATTATTTGAGAGCTATTCCACTGATTGTGGACTTAGTTTCTTGTTGTGAACAGAGTTTGGTAAGAAAGTTATTTAATTTTTAGTAACGGAGGAAAAGGACCGTTACAAATTGGCGACCGTTTGAACAGGATTTTACGTTCCTGTCTGTTCACTCAGTGCAAAGTTAATTCTGGGGGCTTGGTTTTCTCTGAACAACATTTTTACACCTCCTCGTGTTGTTTGTTGGAGTTTGTTTATATTTAGTTAGTTTGTTTAAAAACAATGTCGACAGTTAATGTGTTAGATCTCCTGTCCTGGGAGAGGGGTGGCAAGCAAGGTTTGCGGAGCTTGACAGAAGTGAATTGGAGCAAGTAGCTCAACATTTGGAGTTGGAGTATGATGTATCCATTAGAAAAGGCTTATTGTTAATCCAGGTTTATGATTATGTCAGTATGGTTAAAAAGGGTGAGGTAATAACACCTAAGACTGAGGGTGGTGTCGTGGAGGATTTGTTTTCAAATAGAATTAAAAAAACTTTAGAATTTAATTGAGAAATTTAAGGCTGAGGAGAGAGAGAGAGAGAAGAATGTTTGAGAGAGAGATGCTAAATGCAGCTCCCTCTTCCCCTCCTTCTTCCTCGAGTAGTTTGGTAACGCCTGCCATTAATTTGGGTCAGGCCCTTAAGTTTTTGCCGTGTTTCCAAAGAATAATGTTGCGGAATTTTTTGTGTCATTTGAGAGGATTGCGGCCAAATTGCAGTGGCCCCAGGAATACTGGACCACTTTCATACAGAGTAAACTTGTAGGAAGGGCTCAAAAGGTTTATGTAACTTTGGATGAAACTTTGTCATCAGATTACGAAAATGTTAAGGCTATCGTGTTGAAAGGCATACGAGCTGTTCCGGAAGCCTACAGGCAAAGGTCAGAAATTTGCAGAAGGGTAGTGACCAAACCTTTGTAGATTTCGCGAGGGGAAAAAGACAATTTGCCGAAGACTGATTTAAATCGAAAGAGGTGGATGACATGGAAAAATTAAAAGAATTGTTATTTGTAGAAGAATTCAAGAGGTGTGTATCAGATAAGTTAAAAGTTCACCTTGAGGAACTGAAAATTGACACTTTACAGGAAGCCACTATTGCTAGCGATGAATATTATTTGTCACACAAGAGTGAGTTAGGAGCATCAGGGACAAGTGTAGAACCGAAATGGGATAGGACAGGTCGAGGTGGTTATAATAAGTGTAAGACGTTTATACGGCCTAATCATAATAATAAGAATCAATTCAGGGCACAGGAACCTGTTAATAGTGATAAATGTTTCTCTGCTTATAATGATAAGAGAGGTTATGGTTCCCATGATCCAGAGTGGAAAAAGAAGGTAACGTGTTTTTATTGTAATATGAAAGGGCATTTGAAGAGTTCTTGCTTTGCTTTCAAAAAATCATTGCAGGCTAGAGAAGACCGGTGATGGGAGTCTGTAGAAAAGAAAGAGATCCTGTCCCGACCAGACCAAGTGAACCAATGACTATCAGACTGTTTTGAGAGGTATCTGTCTAGTGGGAAAGTGTCGTTGGTCAATTCACCCATTGAAAAGGAAATAAGATTTTGCGGGATACTGGGGCGGCCCAGTCCTTGATCTTACGGGATGCGTTACCTAAAGATTTTGGCTTTGATTATAAAGAGTTTGTTTTGCTGTCTGGTTTCCTGATTCAGTCGAGTCTTAACCCCATTGGAAATTTTCATTTGAAATGTCCTTCTTTTTCAGGAATTTTTTGAAATTGGCAGTAGTAAATAAGTTTCCTGTCAAAGAGGTTGATATTGTTTTGGGGAATGACGTGGCTTTTAAGAATAAGACTTGTCCAATTTTGATCAATCCAGAAGTAGCAGTAGTTTACGCGTTCTAGTGCTAGAGTTTGTTGACGTTTGCAACTGATGTAGACTTGAGTAGTTTGGAACGTAGTAGTAATATTGTAGGAGATATTAATATTTTGAGGGATCATCCGAATTGGACTGTGGAAGATCTTGTTAAAGCCCAGAAAAAATGAATTTTGCGACCTACCCATAGAGTCAGGTGAAGAGTCGGACTTGACTGTACCTAAATTAGAATTATTAAGAATATTTTGTATAGGGTGAGTAGGCCGATGGAGGTTGGTAACTCGGAACATGAAATATTAAGACAAATAATGGTTCCTTTATATTTATAGAAATGCTTTGATGTCGTTGGCTCATGAAAGTGGTTTGGCTGGGCATTTTGTGTTTATAAGACGACTAGCAAACTCTTCGCGAACTATTTTCTGGCCCAAGTTGAAAGCAGACATTAAGAAGTTTGTTAATAGTTGCGATGTGTGCCAAAAAGTCGGTAAGCCAAATCAACCTGTTCCTAAAGCTCCTTTGTGCCCCATCCCTGTGGTTTCCGAGCCTTTCAAAGAGGTAATTATCGATGGTTGTTGGTCCGTACGAGGACTCGTAGTGGGAATGAGTATATTTTCACTATAATGGATAAAATGTCTCGTTATCCTGAAGCTATTCCCCTCCCCTCCGTACAATTAAGAGTGAAAAAATTGTAGAAGTACTAACCAACTTTTTTACTAGGTTTGGGATGCCCAAGGTCGTTCAGTCAGACTGTGGGACTAATTTTGTTAGTAAATATTTCAAAGGTAAGATGAATGAATTGGGCATTAGACATGTGACTTCTTCCCCATATCATCCAGAAAGTCAGGGTGCCCTTGAGATTCCATCAGAACCCTGAAGTCAATGATAAAGAAATATTGTTTAACTCATGGATCCGACTGGGACAAGGAATTGCCTTATTTATTTATTTATTTGCTTTTCGGTCAGCTCCAAGTCAGTCCTTAGGTTTGTCACCTTTTGATTGTCTTTGGACACTTGTGTGCGTGGTCCTCTTGATGTGGTAAGGGAATCGTGGGAAGGTGACATCCCCGACATCAGTTTGTTAGATTATGTGACAAACTTGGGTGACAAATTGTCGAAGGCTTGGAAATTTGCCCGAGAAAATTTATTGTGTAGTCAAAAAAGGATGAAATACTTTTTTTGATAGAAAGGCTAAAGTGCGTAATTTCGCAGTAGGCGATAGGGTTTTGGTACTTTTGCCGTTGCCGGGTAATTCTTTGAAAGCTTCCTTCTCTGGAGACCATGGAAAATTTTGAAGAAAGTTAGTGAGGTAAATTATTTGGTTGAAACTCCGGAAAGAAGGAAGCCTTTCCAATTGTGTCATGTGAACATGTTAAAAGCATATAAGGGAAGAGAGAAAGTTATTCCAATAGCCACTATTAAGGACAATGTTTCAAATAATAATAATCTTTATTCCTTTTCAGATGATAATTGTGATAATGAAATTTGCATGTCGAGTAATAAGAATTATTTGGAGAAATTTGATGGTTTGGTCTCTCATCTCAGTAGCGAGAAACGAAGGTCTTTAAGAAAATTGGTTATGGGTTACAAAGAATTGTTTTCAGAGGTACCGGTCGTACGTCTATTTTGGAACATGACGTGGACGTTGGGAATGCCACACCAATAAAGCAGTCCCCTTATAGGTTAAACCCTTTAAAACTAAGGTAGTAGCCAAAGAAGTTGACTATATGTTAAAGCATGGTTTAATAGAGCCAGTAAAAGCCCATGGTCCTCTCCGGTAGTGTTAGTGAAAAAACCTGATGGTGATTTTCGTTTGTGTTTTGACTATAGGAAAGTTAATGAAGTCACGCAGACCGATTGTTATCCCTTGCCTCGTATTGAGGATTGTATTGATCGCATGGGAAAATCAAAGTTTATTAGTAAATTTGACTTGCTTAAAAGGGTATTGGCAAGTTCCTTTATCAAAAACGAGCCAGGCCTTGTCTGCTTTTGTGACTCCACAAGGGTTATTTCAATGCCGTGTAATGCCGTTCGGCATGAAGAACGCTGCGGCTACGTTTCAACGTTTAATGAACACACTGGTTTATGGTTTGGAAGGTTGCGTTGTGTATATTGATGATATCGTAATTTATAGCGATGACGGAAAAAACGCATCTAAAGCGTATTAGGGCTTTATTTGAGGTCTTAAAAAAGGCCGGATTGGTAATTAATTTGAAAAAAAGTGAGTTTGCCAAAGCGAAGGTAAGCTATTTAGGTCATGAGGTTGGTGACGGTAAGGTGGCGCCTAAACAAGCCAATGTAGAAGCCATTGAGAAAATTTCCATTCCAAAGTGTCGAAAGGATGTCAGAAAATTCCTGGGTCTAGTTGGTTATTATCGTAAATTTGTAAGGAATTTTTCTGACATCGCTGATCCGCTCACTAATTTGTTGAAGAAAACTGTTCCTTTTAATTGGACTCCTGAAACGCAAAGGGCATTTGAGTGTTTAAAAGGTGTGCTTCTTAGTTTCCCCGTTTTAAGGGCTCCGGATTTCGACCTGCCTTTTTCGCTTGCCACTGACGCAAGTGATGTCGGTGTCGGAGCGGTCTTATTACAGAACGACGAGCAAGGCATTTCTCACCCGGTTGCGTTCTTTTCGAAGAAATTGAATTCCGCTCAACGAAAGTATTCGACGGTCGAGAAGGAGACACTCGCACTCATTCTGGCTATTAATAATTTTTCCATCTATCTTTCTTCCACAGGAACTCCTATAAAGATTATGACTGACCATAACCCTTTGACCTTCATCAACAGATACAAAAATAAAAACCAACGTCTGATGCGTTGGAGCCTCATGTTGCAGGAGTGGAATCTAGAATTCACTCATGTCCCGGGAAAAGACAACGTTGTGGCCGATGCTCTCTCGCAGCGTTGAGTAGGGAAGGATTCTTGCAGAGGGCTATGCGGATATTAAGGTAGTATCTGTATCGTTCTGGTTATGGTGTGTGTGCTGTTGAAGTAGGTGCTTAGGTTTGTATTGTAAGAGTAAATGAGTGTGTAACAAATATGTATTAATTATATTTTCCTTTACAGGAGTTCTGTAAATGCCTAGGGTTATAAAATTAAGAATAGTTTAATTAAGGCCATAGGTGAAAATGAAAAGTGCTAATCGGTGTTCATATTTTGTGGCAATGTTTAGTTTAATGAAGGTTGAAGTGCTTATAATGCGTGATGGAATTGAGTGTTATAGGATACAAATGGGTAATATCGTAAAAATTGTTACTGAGAGGTGTGGTATACATTGATGTTGGTATACAATGCTGTTGGTATTTGTTGGTCTTTGGCGTATGGTATAATACGGTGAGGTGATTAATTTGGTGATTAGGATATTAATCGGAGAATCTACATTGTTAGTGGACAGCTACTAATCCGGGCATTCTTGGTTTTCAGGCATAATTACGCTTCACGAAATTTTGTGTGTTGGGATTGCGCAGGGGAAAACTGTGTTGGTTTCTCCTGTTGTCCAGTGTTAGTGTATGTATTCGGTAGGACACTTTTATAGTGAAATAGTGTGTTGTCACTGTGATATAGACAGGACTATTGTTCGCTGAACATTGTTGCAATGAGCGATTTGAAACAAAGTGAAAACAACGTTGAGGTGTGTAAATAAAATTATGGCCTTTATGAACAGCTTCTTATGGAATCCGGATTAGAGCAGTGTAGCTCTTAATAATATACGTATGTGAGAGTTTTGAAGCTCTTGGGTTAACAATGTGTTTGGCGATGGTTTTTGAGGTTTTCTGTGTTGTAGATTTTCCATTGTATTAATGATATTTTGTTAATTTTGATGCCATTGTGAGCTGCATCCTTGTTCCTTTGCCACCCCTCCTGTTGGATATCAGGTTTTGTAAGTTTATTATTTTTACATTCATACCTTTGTTTTTTCTTTGCAGGGTTGTATAAAACCTTGTGGGTCTTTTTAATGACTATTTAGTTTTTAGTTTTTTTTTTCTTTCAAGTATACTAAGTTATTTACTGTAAAAAAAATATATATATGTATATTTTTTTTTCTTTTGGGAGAGGAGGTGTCACTTTGTTGTGATATTTTATTCTTAGCTATTTCATTATTCTGGTTTTTGTTATGTATATGCAATTTTTAGTTGTTATCCATTTAGTTTGTTTCCTCCTCCCCGTTGGTTTGTCTGTTTGGTAATTGCCACTAATGACCATTCTGTCTTTCCATATATTTGTGAGCGAGTGGTGCTGTCACCGTGGCTGTGTCGGAGATTGTTTCGACTGAAGGAGTCAGTTGATCTCTGAGCCTTATTACTCTGGTGACTTGGATTTGCTACGTATCGCCTACTTGGATTTATGATTATTCTTGAAGGATTTACGCTTCATCCTGCCTCACCTTCGGCTCAGTAAATGTCGAGGGGCTCTCGCTTAGCCAAGGTATAAGTGATTAATATTTTTGGAATGTTCAGGCGATCTTTGTGAT
The DNA here is from genome assembly GCF_015104395.2 of Macrobrachium nipponense. Classification (NCBI taxonomy): domain Eukaryota; kingdom Metazoa; phylum Arthropoda; class Malacostraca; order Decapoda; family Palaemonidae; genus Macrobrachium; species Macrobrachium nipponense. Next base: position 46,292,957 of record NC_087216.1, on the reverse strand, counting down.
GCCCTTGGCTCTGGTTTTGATTTGGACGTCCCGGGTTTTTTTGGAGGATCATCCTCGAGGACGTAGGATCGCTGATGTGTGAATCCTGTGGAATACACTTTGTCACTTCACTTTTGTCTCTGGATGCATGGAAAGAGGCATATAAGTAATTATAAAGATCACGGCTATAACTCCAGTGTTACGGAGGACAGAAATACCTATATATAATTAAGGAGATCACGGCAACAGCTCCAGTGTTTCAGAGGAGGGAAACCACCGCTAGGGTTTAGTTTGTATTTGATAGGTTATTCTTGCTTTCCGTATGCCTTCTCCTGTCTGAACCCCCGTTTCTCTTTGTGGATGTATCTTGCTTTTTCCTTTCTTAATTGGGTAAGTGTGTTGTTTTATAAATACTTCAGGTTGATTGGTTTTCAATAGTATAGTATTCCGAGGTTCAGGAATAACTCTCTGGATATTTTTGTATTAAATTTAAGTATTTTTGTGTGTTTCCTTTTCCCATGAATTAATTTTTGCACTTTGATATATTTGAGAGCTATTCCACTGATTGTGAACAGAGTTTGGTAAGAAAGTTATTTAATTTTTAGTAAACGAGGAAAAGGACTGTACAATATATATATATATATATATATAGTATATATATATATAATATATATATATTATATATATATATATATATATATATATAGGGGAGAGTGGGGTGAGAAGGCCCCCTTAAGAAGAAAATGCTTATATAGTCTACACTATTTCAGCTATTGACCTAACAGAGATATTTCTAGAAAGCTTTGTTATTGGAGTATCAACGATCATAATCATGAGAAGCTGTTAGCAATACAGGATAGTAAAAACATGACCTGAAAAACCCATACCTAAGATATCGTGGTACTTCATGAAAACTACTACCTTATATCGAAAAGTAGGACGCCTACTTTGCTAAATATAAAAAATCAACCTTCCACACAAAAATATTCAAGAATAATGTTGGAAAAATATACAACAATTAATCTTAGAGTTCTTGGTTTCTTGTAAAACCTAGGAACTTTTTGGTATTCATAGGAACTGAAATTAGCAAACTTTTAAAATAAATTGACACTTCCTCTACATGACAGCTGTAGCAGCACAATTAGAAATAAATGCACTTCTATATAGCAGCAAGAATAACACAAATAAAAGAAATAATGGATAAGTTTTACATAAGAACAAAAATGACATAAGTCAAAAGGTAGACTAATTTTCTTTACATTATTCCATTCTCTCTGGCTAAAGTCCTGTGACTGTGGTGGACATCTGGAATTATAATGTGCTTTTCTGCTCGACTTGGCTAAGTAATTTTAATAAAGTGATGTAGCCAGTGTACTAAACAACCAGCATTAGACCATCCATTTGCTGTGCATCTAGAAATTGATCCAGGTGAGCTGCCGATCATAAGTAGTGAAGTCATCCTATTACGTGCAAATATAAACATAAGAGGAAGACAAACTCCTGCTGCCTTCATTGCACAAATAAGATGTAGTTTGTCCACTTTCACCACTGGTTACACGTTCAACTGATCAGATGGGGTAAAAAGCCCCCTGGGCTTCTTGCCCCAAAGCGTGGTGGGCCTTTTACCCCATTTGGCATTTTTTATGAAAACTAAATCCACCTGTACCTCAATTGAGTTTTCAAGTTTGGATTGCACTGCAAGATATTTCTTAGTTTCTCATTTAAAGTAGCTGTAGTTAAAGTACTGACTTTACTGACAAGATAGTCCGCACAGGATATCCCTGATATAGCACGCATACTTACATGAAATGTGTCCAAAGAAGAAAAATCCGTGCTGGCTGTGTCCCATTCTAATTCTCCTGGCTGGTTGGTATAGAAAGCTTCAGGCAGAATGTGTTGCTGCACTGATCAGCTGACTAAGTTGCTATGATATGAATAAGCAAGAAAATAGGGGGAGGCCTTTTACCCCACTCTACCCTATTATATATATATATATATATAATATATATATATATATATATATATATATATATAAATATATATAATATATATATATAATTGCCTGTCGTTCCTTCAGTGTATTATTAAACACCAGGATTTACTTCAAGGAAGGTATTTATTTAACATTTTATCTCTTATCAAGTATAAGGGTTCTTTATTTAGTTATAACTTCAAAACGTTCTTCAGGTGATGCCTTTGTAATTTTGGCCTTGAAAATGCAAGAAGGATACGTAATTTTACACCATTATATGATTTATGTATCTACGTGGCAGAAAAAAATATGATCCGATGGTAAACAAGAATTCAGTTTGCATACGTATAATTACGTTTATCGGTTCACAGTGGACATCACGCAGTACTCATAAACTCTATTTACATCGTTGTAATGGCCTAAAATAATTTACAAATGATTCTTTATTTAACAAACAAACAAAAAAGATAACACAATCACGATTACATAAATGACAACAGACGTTTGGGTGGTATTCAATGACGACCAAATTTTTGGAAATGAAATATCATGAGCCGTGGAAAAATCAAATCTGTAAAATTAGTGAGTATAAAATTGAATTCGTGGCGAAAATGGATACCTTGGAAAAAATACTCACAATAAACTTTCAACGCGAACGTTAGAAGTACAATCTTGCCATTTAAGAAGATCATCACATTGTGTAATCACTTGTTTTGCGAGAGAAGACGATACTCTCTGCTTTTCAGTACGTAACTTCTGCAGTAAGTTGTACACCAGCAGTAAATGACAGAAACCATTTGTCAGATGAACCCATTGAAATTAAATCTTCATCATGAAACTACTTTTCTTGGCCTTATAGAACTAGACTCATTAGGACGTAGAAATGAATGACACTCGTAATGAACCACGTAATGTAAAATGCCTGCTAGTCCCCATTTGCAAAGATAAAGGGGATATCCAAGATTGTGTAAACTATCCGGGTGCATACCAACCTATGGCACATACCATGAAAATGTATTAAAGAATAATAGAGGCAAGGCTAAGGGATGAAATATCTATAAGTGGCGAATACTTTGGGTTAATACCAGGGAATAGGGACAACAGATGCCATCTTTGTATTGAGACAAATCATTGAAAAATATAAAGAAAAAGTGGAACTACATAAAGTATTTATGGATTATGAGAAAGCTTATGATCGAGTGACTAGGCGAGAAGTTCTGGAGGTGCATGAGGGAAAAATGTGTTAGGATTGTGAATAATATATATATAGAAGCAATAACGCAGGTAAGAAGCTCAGTGGGAACAACAGAGAAGTTTGAAGTGAAGGTTGGAATCCAGTAATGTTTTTGCAGTGAGTCCTTACAATTTTTTATTATGGTATTGTATGTGAATAGTTGGCTGCTGCGTGAAAGATTAGGTGCCTTGCAGTATACTCTGCAGATGACAGCACTGTCAGACCTGCGTTGATGTATAGTTGTGAAACATGGTCGATGAAGAAAGCACAAGAGAAGAAGGATGGAAGTGGCATAAATGAGGATGTTATGCTGGATGTGCGAAGTGACAATGAGAGACAGGATAAGGAATGGCTTCATGAGAGGACGGTGAAAGTTACAGAAATATCAGAGAAGCAGCAACAGACGATTGCAATGGTTTGGGAAAATTATGAAAGCAGAGGAGTGTTCTGTATGTAAAAGAACCATTGCACATGGAAATGCCC
>NC_087216.1:46281789-46286789 GCF_015104395.2 Macrobrachium nipponense | reverse complement strand
TCAAACACTAATTTATACAAAACCATCGAGCAAACTAAAATATTAAAACTTCCATGAAAATGGAATTTGGGTGACGGGTATATATTTTAATCACGGACGAAACTAATTTATTAAGGCTATTAAACTAAATATGCATTTCTCCCCGTACGACTTGATGAGATATAAATAGCGTTCTTGGCCACTGGGATAATTAACTTTCATCGATTGAAACCAATTGTGTTCCGATGATAACGTTCATTTACTCTTATCGTTTCAATCGACTGTGTAATTTACCTCATTATTTTAATTTCCATTTTCCTCTACCCAGCCACTTTTTCTTATATTTCAAAGTTTGGATTTTCAGATTGCTTCTGTTCTCTATGTTTATAATTCTGACGGATATTTTAGTCAGCAATCATAATAGGTTGACTTTCAATCTTGACTTATTCAATGAAGAGTCTCTTAATAACATTGTTGAAATTAAAGCATATAGCATGTTCGTTTTTAGTGCATTGTGCAATCAACACAATTAGATCTTCCCTGTTACGCTCAAATAATGATAAAAAAGTACCTTGTCAGCTTGGATATGATACGATAAGAAAGTTCTCTCGCCTACGTAACATATGACTGGACTAATAGTCAAAGAAGGCGAAGATAAATATTCTGAGAAGTTTTCTTTGGTTTTTGAGGGGAAGTAAAGCCAGACCTCTTATAACCTCATGCCTTCAATTTCATCTTTGTCCCGTCAGCGAAAGTTCCACAGCAACTGACTCGCTCAAATATCAGACTGAAATCCCTTTCCGTCCCATTCATATATTCATAAATTCTAGCCAGGCGGAGTTTGCAAAAGCGAAGCCACCAGGGAAATCTGCGATTCCGAATGCATTGTGTTAACAGGAAACGGGAAAGAGCCATTCCATAGAGCCTCTCTGGTTCTTCTCTTCCAGGAAAGGGAATCGAAATTTCAGAAGAAAATTCTGTTGTTTAGACAAACTCACCCTCTTTTGTCCAGTGAACTCCCTCTCCATTTGGACAGTAGTAACACCCCCCCCTCCCCTTTTATTTTCCTTTCTTTTAGGGGTAGGGTTAATCTAATGGGAACGAAGTCTTTTACTTAAAATTTGGTATTGTCAGTCTATCACTTCTTAGGGTGATATATATATATATATATATATATATATATATATATATATATATATATATATATATATATCTGTGTGTGTGTGTGTGTGTGTGTGTGTATAATGAACTCTCTATACGTATAGTTAACATTTCCCTCTCTTTTGTTATTCAATTATTTACTTCCCCTCTTCAGGACACTTATTTCCTGTTATGCTTGCCTACCAGCAAATAGCTCTGTAAAGATGAAGGATTCAAAGCAAAAATCTCGAAAGAATTCTTTGTATTGGGGGCTCGTTACCTTCTTAGCAATTAGACCCAGGCGACCCAAGTGGTATACATTGTCTCTGGTTGCTCACTAAAGTATTTATATCCATCCCTCAAGTGTTACCTGAAGGTAGATGATAGTTTCCCCTTCAGTTACTGCAACTCATAGTAATCGCAGAGACCAGAGGGCATTAATTAATGAGTTTAAAAACTATTGTGTGGGTTTGATAATAATAAACGTCCTCTCGTTTAGGGACATCCCATTAGTTCCCGAACGAAGCAACCGTAGAGCCCTTTGGTTCCTGAACGGGTAGCCATACAGCCCATTAGTTCTTAAAGGGGGCTAACCATACCCATTAGTTCCTGTACAGGACAACCATAGAACCCACTGGTTTATGAACAGTGTAACCATAGAGCTTATAGCTTCCTCAAAGGGGAAACCATAAAGCTAGGCACAACGGCTATTACCCTCTTAGTTTTATTTTCACTAGATGATATGAGATATTAAGCCATAAAGGGTTCTTGACGTTTTAAAGAATATTTCAACCTCATATCTTGATTTCACTTGTCCGGTCGCAAATGCCTCTATAGCCCACGGCCATTTTTTTTTTTTGCCTTTTTTTTTTTTTTTTTTATTTAAAGTGAATTGGACCTTATGCTAATCGTGTATAGTTCGTTTTGATTATGTTTGTTTACCTGTACTGTGTTTCTTTTTGTTCTGATCAGTCTTGCCTTAATAAAGGGTCATTAGACCGAAAGATCTCGGCAGTTCTCGTTTTTTTTTTCTTTTTCCTCCGTGGCATTACCCTTTATCTATATATAGCATAACGTTTTATATATTTCGTGATCAAGTATTAGAATACGACTGAATACTCTAAAGGCAGCATTGGTCCCCTAAACAACTTACCAGTATTGCAGAAAATCAGACTAAGTTCATTAAAACAGGTGTGAGGTAATCCTATATGTAATCAAATTAATTAAAGGGCATCACTCCATCAACAACTTTAAAGTCTAAGTATTTCCCTGATTTCAAAAGTCTAAGTACTTCCCTGGCTCTACCACTCTTTGTTTCTACCTAACCATAATCTAATCATATTGGTGAAAAAGAAAACACTTGTAAGAATTTTAAATACAAAAATTCATTATCAAACTCAAAATTTATAAGTGAAATTCACAATATCAAGGAAATGTACTGTTACTTGAAAACAAAGCAAAGTTTAATTCATTCTTCAATTAGTTAAGTAAAATTAAATCATAATTAGAATTTATCACAAAAATCAAGAAAATTAATTAATTCAATCAAAATTTTTAAGTTATAGGCAATAACTAAAATTTGGAAATTAATTCACAAGTGCTAAATAACACTAATGCTTGAAAAGCATTCAAAGTAAATGCAAATTAATTCACAAGTATTAAATTCAATTAAATGTGCAACGATTGATTAATGAAAACAATTAAGTTAATCAAATTGTGAATGCAAATGAATATACAGAAAAATGTGGAAAGTACCAAAATTGCAAAAATATTAATCACACAGAACATTAAATAAAAACACACATTTCAATAAGAAAAAATTAATAAATGCACAAAAAATCACTTCAATAAGAAAAATTGATAAATGCACATAAAAAACACTTCAAATGAAACAAAAACAAAACATAAAAATTTGCAATGTGTAAAAAACGTAAATGTTTCACCAAATCACTGTAACTACTAGTTGCAACTAATAAACCTTGTATAACATTACCTTGGTACCAATTGTTTCTTTCTGCTGCAGCTATCTCCAAAATTTCACCAATTCTCAATATTTCAAAAAAGAAAAGGTGCCGTTACACACTTGTACAATGTTTGTTCAGATTCCCATATAAGCACTAAATAATACTAAATAACTCTAAGAAATACGAAATCTAAAAGTTACAATTGACCAATCATTGAGTATTAAATCTTTACATTAATGTAATATCAAGTATGGCACTGAAGAGAGAGAGAGAGAGAGAGAGAGAGAGAGAGAGAGAGAGAGAGAGAGACCTCTATACTCCAGGAATTCAAAGTCTGTAATGAACGCGCTCTCTCTCTCCTTGTATGGGCGAGGTCTAGAGTGACGTCATAAACTTCCTATTTCAAAATTAAATTACTTACAAGTCAACAAATTCTCTTTTGACAAATCGAGAAATATAAGAATTGATTTACTAGTAATATTAGATAATTTTCTAAAAAGAAACATCTCTAACTAAGTACATGAAATGTAAGGCATCAGACGTATGTGAAATGTTTTAGGCTTGCGAAAGATGGTGCAATCCTTCTAGAAGCTTCTAATATGATGTAATTTTACAGAAAAATTGTGAAATCTTCACGTGGTTTCTCAACAAAGACATACACGTCTGAAACCAGTCATGTACATCGTATACTCTCTACATGTTCCAAACAGAAGTCCTTATCAGACGTGTTGACATGTTATAAAACAAAACGGAGGCTTCGAGTTCCTCTTTATCTGAGGTTTTGACATATTATGGAAACTATTTCTAGCTTGGAACGGGCAAAGTTAATCTCTCTCTCTTTTCACTCTGCATTATATTCTTTTAAATTATGTTATGCAAAATCTGAACATACATTTTAGACATAGTATAACTCTAAGCTAAATAAGGAATCTGAAAATGTTACAAACATTTCTCGAACATTTCATTGTTAGAGACGAAATATGTGTTACGAAAGTAGCAGCGTGTAATATATATATTATATATATATATATATATATATATATATATATATATATATATATATATATATATATATATATATATATATATATTACACGCTGCTACTTTCGTAACAAATATTTCATCTCTAAAAATAAATAAACAAATAAATAAATAAATAAATAAAAATAAATATATAAAAATTAAATAAAATAAATAAATAAAGAATAAAAATGAATAAATAAATAAAATAAATAAAAATAAATAAATAAGTGAAAATAAATAGAAATAAATAAGTAAAAATAAATAAATAAATAAAATTTATTAAAATCGAATAAAAATAAATAAAAACAAAAAATAAATAAATAAAAATAAATAAATAATAAAAATGTAATAAAAACATAAATAAAAATAAAAAAAAAAATAATATAAATATAAATAAAAAATAAAATAAAATAAATAAATAAAAATAAATAAATTTAAAAATAAATAAACAAAAAATGAATAAATAAATAAAAATAAATAAATAAATAAATATGAAGAAACAAATAAAAATAAATATATAAAAATAAATAAATAAATAAATTAAATGAAAATAATTTAAATAAATAAATAAAAATAAATAAATAATAATAAAAATAAATAAAAAATAATTGTATAAAAATCAATAAATAAAGTAAAGAAATTAAATACATAATAAAAATACTGAATAAATAAAAATGAAAAAAAAATAAATAAAAATGGATAAAAATAAATAAACAAATATAAAAATAAATAATAAATAAAAATAAATAAATGAAAATAAAATAAATAAATAAATAAATAAAAAAAGATAGATAAAAAATAAAAATAAAAATAAAAATAAAAAATAAATAAATAAAAATAAAAATAAATAAACATAAAAATAAAAAAATGAAAAAAAAATAGAAAAAAAAAAAT
>NC_087216.1:46274289-46276789 GCF_015104395.2 Macrobrachium nipponense | reverse complement strand
TTAATTTTTTATTTTTTTATCTATTTTATTTTTATAATTTATTTATCTATTCTGATTCATTATTAATTTTTTATTTATTTATTTTCTTTCTTTTCTATTTTTTTTCTTTATTTCTATTTATTTATTTATTTTATTATTTTTAATTTATTATATATGTATGTTTATTCCTTTTTTATTTATTTTTATTTTTATTTATTTTTTTATTTATTTTTTTTTACTTCATTTATAATTTTTATTTAATTTAGTTATTTTTATTTTTATTGATTTTACTTTGTTCTTTTTTTATTTATTATTTTTATTTATTTATTTTTTAATTTTTTATTTATTTATTTTCTATTCATTTATTTTATTTTTGTTTTTGTTTATTTATTACTTATTTTTTATTTATTTATTTATTTTTATTTATTTATGTATTTTTATTATTTATTTTTATTTATTTATTTATTTATTTTTTATATTTATTATTTATTTTTATTTTTATTTTTATTTATTTAATTTTTAATTTTTATTTATTATTTATTTAATAATTTTAATTTGATTTATTTTTATTTTTATTTTTTTTATTTTATTTATTTGTTCATTTTCATTTATCTATTTATTTTTTATTTATTTATTTAGTTATATTATTTGTTATTATTTATTATTTATTTATTTTATTTATTTATTTATATTTTATTTATTTTACTTATTTTCTTTTTTATTTATTTTATTTATTTAATTTTTTTTTATTATTAATTTTTAATTTATTTATTTATTTATTTTTATTATCTATTCATTTATATTTTTTTATTTTTATTTATTTTTGTTTATTATTTTTTTTGTTTTTTTTATTTATTAATTTTCATTTTATTTAGTTTATTTTAATTTTTAATTTTTATTTATTTATTTATTTTTATTTTTGTTTTTATTTCTTTTATTTATTTTTATTTTATTTATTTTATCTATTTTTATCTATTTATTTATTTTTATTTATTTATTTATTTTTATTTATTTATTTATTTTTATTAATTTTAACTTTTGTTTCTTTTTATTTTTATATTTTTATTTTTATTTATTTCTTTGGTTTATTTATTTATTTAATTTTATTTATTTATTTATTTTTATTTTTATTTATGTAGTATTTTTATTTTATTTTTTTTTTTTATTTATTTATTTTATTATTTATATGTTTTTTATTTTATTTTATTTATTAATTTTTTATTTCTTTATTTATTTATTTTTTATTTATTTATCTGTTTATTTTTATTTATTTCTTATTTACTTATTTATTTTTCTTTAATTATGTATTAATTTTGATTTAATTCTTTGCTTATTTTCTTATTTATTTATTTCACTTTATTTTTATTTATTAATTTTTTTATTTTTTTATTTTTTATTTTTATATTTATTTATTTTTATTTGTTTATTTTTATTTATTATTTTATTATTTATTTATTTATTTATTTATTTTAGTTTTAGTTATTTATTATTTTTATTATTTATTTTATTTTTTTTATTTGTTTATTTATTTATTATTTATTTTTTCTCATCGTTTTTATTTTTTATTTACTTAATTATTTTTATTTTTTATTTATTTTTATTTTCTTTATTTATTTTTATTTATTTATTTTCATCCATTTATTTTTATTTATTTATTTTTTATTTATTCATTTATTTTCTAAATTTTTTTTTTATTATTTATTTTTATATACTATTTTTATTTTTATTTATTTATTATTTATTTTTTATTTATTTATTTTTCATTTTATTTTTTATTTATTTATTTATTTTATTATTTTTTATATATTTATTTTATTTTATTTTTATTTATTTATTTTTTATTTTTGGATTTATTTCTTTTATTATTTATTTATTTTTATTTTTATTTATTTATTTATTTTTATTTATTTATTTTATTTATTTTTATTTATACATTTATTTATATTTATTTTTATTTTCATTTATTCATTTCTATTTATTTATTTTTATTTATTTATTTATTTTTTATTCTTTATTTATTTTTATTTATTTATTTATTTTTATTTATTTATTTTTATCCTTTATTTTTATTTTATATTATTTGTTTATATTTATTTATTTATTTAAAAAAAATGTTATTTTTTAATTTTATTTATTTATTTTTTATTTTAATTTATTTACTTTATTTTATTTATTTATTTTTATTTATTTATTTTTATTTTTTTATTTATTTTGTTTATTTATTTATATATATATTTATTTATTTTCATTTTATTTATATATTTATTTTTAATTTGTCGAAATATTTATTTATTATTTGTTTATTTATTTATTTTTATTTATTTATTTATTTTTATTCATTTATTAATTTTTATTTATATATTTTTTTTATTATCATTTATTCATTTTTATTTATTTATTTGTATTTGTTTTATTTTTATTTATTTATTTATTATTATTTATTTATTTTATTTTTATTTATTTCCTTATTTTTTTATTATTTATTTTTTGTATTTATTTATTTATTTACTTTTATTTAATT
>NC_087216.1:46254289-46269289 GCF_015104395.2 Macrobrachium nipponense | reverse complement strand
ATATATTTGTTTATTTATTTTTATTTATTTATTTTTATTTTTTTTTTATTTTCATTTTTATATATTTATTTTTATTTATATTTTTTTATTTACTTTTTATTTTTTCATTTATTCTTAAAATTTCATTTATTTTTATTTATTTATCTGTTTTTATTTATTATCTATTTTATTTATTTATTTCTTATTTGCTTTTTATTATTTATTTGTTTCAATTAAATATTTTATTTAATATTTTTTTTATTATTCATTTATTTATGTTTAAATTATTTATTCATTTTTATTTATTTATTTATTTATTTTTATTTATTTATTTTTATTATTTATTTATCTAATTTTCTTATTTATTTATTTTTATTTATTTACTTTTATTTATTCTTTTTGTTTTTTTTATTATTTACTTTATTCTATTCTTTTTTTATTTTTCATTTTTATTGAGTATTTTTTTATTTTTATTTTTCACTTTTATTGATTAATTTATATTTATGACTATTTATTTATTTTTATTTATTTTCCTATTTATTTATTTACTTTTATTTTTCAATTTGATTTATTTATATGGATTTATTTTATGTATTTATATTGTTATTTACCTATTGATTATTATTATTTATTTAATTAATTATTTTTAATTATTTATTTATTTATTCTTTTTATTTGTTTCATTTTTATTTATTTATTTTATTTATTTTTCAATTATTTATTTTTCTTCTTTTTATTTATTCATTTTATTTTTATTTTTTTTTTTTTTATTTGTTATTCATTTCCATTTATTATTTTGAAACGAGTCCAAAACTATAATAAATATTTTTTTTCTCTCCTTTTTTAGTGATTTTTATAATGAATTTATACACAAAAATCTGTTATCAAAAGATGGAAAGAAACTCAAAAATTGTGTACTAAAATTGAAACTTTTTGTTAAGAGCTGCTAATATCACTCTTATTGAATTAAATATTTTTTTAAAGATTTTTAAAAACAATAATCACACATCTAAAGGAGGATGAAACCCGCCAAATATTTCATTTAAATCGATATATATTCAGTTTCATTTTTTTTTATAACGGTTTTTGAAAACAAAGGTTAGGCCACCAAAAAGACAAAAACCTCAAAAATACTGTGCAGAAACTGGAATATTTATTAAAACTTTTTATACTACATTTATTCTCCCAAAAAGAGTGGACAATCAAAAAATTAAATAATTATTTTAACATATTTATTTGAAAGTCATTTCTCTTTTTGATGGATGATTTTTGCTTCAAAATTCATTTAGAAAATTGGCTAAAAATAGGAGAAGGAACTTGGAATTAAAAGCAGTTTATAAAAGATTTAATTTGAATCTAATATTTTTAATAGTTTTGCCCTGTTTTTAATAACTGGTCTTATTTCAAAAATTATTTCAAAACTAACCTAAAATTCGGGCAATAAATGTAACAAAATCATTTAGGAAATATGAAAATATTTTGCACAATATGTTTTGAGAGTTTTTAACCTCTATTTTTGTTCGTTTTTTTTAAAAAATCAAAAAAAATTCCCCCCATTTAGAATAGCCTGAAAAAGTGATTTTTGGATCAAAAAATCATTGAAGAAATCAAATAAAAAAAATGGCAACGGATATAACAAAAGTTTTTAAATCACATTTCAATCTAATACGAAATATAAACGAAACTTTTAAGATTTTTTAAACATTGATTTGTCTTTAAAGAATCATTTAAAAAATCGGCTAAAAATAAGGCAATAAATTTATCATAAATGGTTTTAAATATATAATTTTTTGCAAAATATATCTCTTCATCTTAGGGGTTTTCTGTTTCAGTCATTATAAATATCCTCTTAAAAAAAGTAAAAATCTAAAACAGAAAAAGGCTTTAAAAAATTGTTGAAATGGATTTCTCGCCCTTCTTTTTTATAGATGATTTTTGTTTAAAAATTATTTCAAAAATTTCTTTCAAAAGGATCATGAATATAACATAAAACGTTCAAAAAAATTACAATACCAAATTTTCGAAACTTTTTCAGTTTTTTTTTAATTCTGTTAAAATTATTATTTTAAAAAACGGCTACAGTTCAAAAAGTAATTTGATTTGAATACAATATTTAAAGGATTTTCCCTCACTTTTTGATGACAGATTTTTATTTTAGAAATTAATATTACATAAAATTTGAAAAAAAAAAAAAAACTTTTGATGACTGGTGTTTTTTTTAAATCATTTAAAATATTGTCTAAAATTAACACAATGAATTTAAAATGAACAGAGTTTAAAAATAATACAGTTTGGATACAATAATTTGGGAGTTTTGCCTTCTTTTTTATGACTGATTTTGATACCGAAAATCATGTAAAAACACGTCTAAGTTTTAAAATAATTTCAATTTTTGCATAGTATTTTTGAGTTTTTCCTCTTTTTGTTGGCGGATTTTTGTTTAAAAAACTATTACAAAAATTGCTTGAAAAAGAAACCTAAGAATAAAAAAAGGAAAAAAATAAAATAAACACCTAAAAAGCTTTAAAATGATTTCAATTTAGATATAATTTTATTTTACCACACAGTGTGTTAAAATTATAAAAAGACAAAAATATACCTAAAAAAGCCTTAAATATTTCATTTAGATACACTATTTTACCATAACGAGTTTATTTAAACTAAAATAATTTGTTTAACATTTTTATGGTACATTAATTGTCAAAATTTATGCGATTTTCAAATGATTTAAAAGCATTTTGAAAAGAAATTTAATTTCAATACAATATTTTTAATAAATTTACCGTATTTTAGGACTAATTTTATTTCAAAAACAAAATGATTTAAAAATGCCTAAAATAAAATAAGGGCAATGAATAGCACATAAAAATGTAAACACATCTCAATTTTTGATATGTGTTTGATTTTTGTTAATTAGAAAAGCAACTAAAAAAATTAGTGAAAGACAAAAACATTTAAACATATTCCAATTAAATACATTTTTTGTTTTGTTTGATTATGACCTCTCTGATGAGTGATTTTTGTCTCAAAAGGCTTTTCAAAATCGTATCAATATATGAAAAATAATGTAACTTAAAGGGTTTAAAACAATATTTCAATTTTAGTACAAAATCGTAAGGTTTTTTTCATCTTTTTGATACATTTTTGTGGGAGTTTTGCCCTCTCTTTGATGACTAATCTTTATTTCAAAAATCAATTAGAAAATTGCCTAAATTTTTAGTAGATCGATTAATGTAGCATGAAAAGTAATAAAAAATATTTAAAATTTTACCACTTACTTTGGTGGCTGTTTTTTTGTTTCAATTATCATTATAAAAATTCTCTAAAAAACAGTTCAAAAATGAAACAGACGCTCTAAAAATATGTCATTGTAAATTTAATATCTTTGGGCTTATTTGTTACCTTTTTGGGAGTTGTGCCCTCTTATTTGGTGACATAGTGGAAAAAAATTTTATTTAAATTGAAAGATAAAAAAATCGTTTTCTTCGCCCAGCCCCCTTTTTCAGGCTATTCTTATATTATTTTTGATACAAAAATCCGCCAAAATAAAGGAGGTAAAAACTCAAAAAATATTATGCAAAAATTATATTATTCCTTAAATGATTTTGTTACATTTATTCCCCGAATTTCAGGTGTTTTTTGTAATAATTTTCGAAATAAAAATCAGTCATCAAAAATCAGGCAATATATTAAAATGGTTACATTCAAATTAAGCCTTTTACAAACTGCTTTTAATTTGAAGTTCATTGTCCTAATTTTAGCATCACAAAGAGGAATGAATTTCAAATAGATATGTTAAAATAATTATTTAATTTTTGGATTGTACAATCATTTTCATGACTGATATTTTTTTCAAATATAATTATAAAAATCACCTAAAAATGGGACAAGAAATATAGCATGAAAAGCTTTAATAAATATTCCAATTTTTGCACAATATTTTTAGGTATTTGTCTTTTTGTTTCAGAAATCATCATAAAAATGCTAAAAACAAAATTAAACTGGAAAAAGCTTAAAATATATATCAATTTAAATGAAATATTTAACGTGTTTTAGTCCTCATTTAGATGTGTGATTTTTGTTTCAAAAGTCTTTTCAAAAAACACATACATTTAAAAAAAATGTTTCAATTTTAATACACAATTTTCGAGTTTGTTTTCATCTATTGATGCAAGCTTTTTGTGTCAAGAATCATTATAAAAATCACCTAAAAAGGACGAAAAAAACAACTACAACATTTAAGAATTAATTTGTATTCGATTTAATTCTGACTTCTGTTTCCATAATCATTTCGAAAATTACCTAAATCAGGACAATGAATATAACATAAAAGAATGGTTTAAAAAAAATAATTATGAACTAAAGTTTTTGGGAGTTTTTCACTACATTTTTTTTAACTAATTATGAAAATTGCATAAAAAGAACAAAAAATGAAACTAAAAACCTTATTTGAATCTATATACAATATTTTTGTTTTTTTTGGCATCTTTTTGATAAATGATTTTAGCTTTTGTCTAAATTTTAATGTTATATTCATTTACATATTTTTTATTAAATTATTTTTTGAATAAAAATCAGTTTGGGAAATAAGGGCGAAAATTCTTAAAATACTGTATTTATTCCGTTTTCCCCCTTTTTTAGAGAATTTTTATATTGATTTTTTAAACAAATAATAACCAAAATAAAAAAGCAAATATACTCAATAATATCTTGCACAAATTTATGGATGAATGAAATTTTTTAAAGATTTTACATTCTATTTATAGGCGATTTTAAAATAATTTGAATTAAAAATCAGTCATCAAAAAGGAAAAGGAAACGTATTAAAAATTATGTGAATTCAAATTAATTTTTTAACTGATTTTAATTTTAAATACATTGTCCTATTTTAGACAATTTTTCTGAATGATTTTTGAAACAAAAATCATCCATCAAAAATAGGAACAAACTCTCAAACATATCGTACAAAAATTAAAATATTTTTAAAAAAAATTTTTGAAATAGAAATCTGTCATCAAAAACCTAAGGAAATTCTAATAGATTTTTGAGTGACTTTTCAAAAAAAACAAAAATCAGTCATCAAAAGATAAGAAAATTTAAAAAAAATTACTTACTAAAATTTATATATATTTAAATGATTTTAAAAAAAAATTTATCGTTTCTCTATTTCATTTGTTTTTGAAGGCGATTTTTATGATGAGTTTTTGAACAAGAAAACTGCCAACAACCATTGAATAAGACTCAAATGTTTTGTGCAATAATTGATATATTGTCCTAGTTTGAGCCCATTTTCCAAATGATTTTTTGAAATATAGTCAGTCATGAAAAAAGAAGGAAAAGACCTAAAAAAAATATGATCATATTGGAAATTATTTATTATTTGTTAGCTGTTTTTTTCTTTGTTATATTATCCAATCTTTATTAAATTATTAAAGTGATATTTGGAACAGAAAATAGGCTTCAAAACAAGAGCAAATTTAACAAGAATATTGCATCTTAATTGAAAAAATATTTATTTAGCTTTTTTCTTTTTAATATTTGTCTTTTCGGTCGATTTTTCTAATAATTTTTTCAAAAAAACAAAAACCCGCTAATAAAAAAATGTATTAAAAAACAATGTCATAAATAAATTGTTTAAAAATTTAAATATTTGTTTAAAATTTCTAGTTACATTCTTTTTAGTCGACAGTTTAAATAATTTATGGAAAAAAATCAGTTATAAAATGGAAGGCGAAATTCCCAAAATTACTGAATTCAAATTAAATTATTTATTAAATTTATTTTTTTTTAGATTCAGTGTCCTATTTTTAGGCAATTTTTTAAATGTTCTGTTAAACAATAAGAATATTGTATTTAAAATGATATATTTTTAAAGCTTATTTCTTTTTCATGTCTAGAACAATTTTTAGAGAATTTTTAAAAAGGATTATTTGAAACAAAGTAATGTGCTATAATTTAAATAATTTTCAGGTATTTTCACATAATAAATAATAAGATAAATAAAAAAATAAATTAAAAATGAATTAAAATAAATAAATAAAAATGAATATATAATATTAAATAAATAATAATAAATATATAAATAAATAAATAGAAGTAAATAAATGAAAGGAAAATAAAAAAACATCGAAATAAATGAATAAAGATAAAATTACCAAATACAAATGAATGAATAAAATAAATAACTAAATAAATAAATAAATAAAACAACAAATAGATAAATGAAAAAAAATAAAAAAACATAAATTAAAATAAATAAATTAAT
This sequence comes from Macrobrachium nipponense, assembly GCF_015104395.2. Taxonomy (NCBI): domain Eukaryota; kingdom Metazoa; phylum Arthropoda; class Malacostraca; order Decapoda; family Palaemonidae; genus Macrobrachium; species Macrobrachium nipponense. The sequence continues at coordinate 46,263,045 of NC_087216.1, read as the reverse complement.
ATATAAATAAAATGAATAAATAAATAAAAATAATAAAAAAAATATTTCAATAAAAATAAAATAAATAAAAAATAAATAAATAAATAAAAATAGTAAAATAAAAACAAATAAAGAAATAAAAATAAAGAAATCAAATAATAAATAAAAATAAATAAAATAAATAAATGATAAATAAATAGATAAAAATCAAATAAATTAAAAACTGCAAAAAAAAAAATAAAAAATAAAAGAAAATAAAATTAAATATAAATCAAAAATAATAAATCAAATAAAAATAAGTTAATAAATAAAAATAAACAAATAAATGAAAATAATAAAAATAAATAAAAATAAATGAAAAAAAAACAAAAATAAAATAAACAATATAAGATAAATGAATAAATAAATAAAATAAAGTATTAAATAATTTGAATAACAATAAAAATAAAAATCAATGTAATAAAAAAAAAATAAATAAATAGATAAAAATAGATAAATAAAACTAAAAAAATAAAAATTGAATAAAAAAAAAAAAAAAAAAATAAAAAAAATAAATAAAAATAAAAAACTAAGTAACAAAAAAAAAAAACATAAATAAATAAATTAGTCTTGTTGAAAAGGATTGCTGCATCAGCTCCATTAATTTTGTATAGAGTCTTCTCTATTTTCCTTATTAAGTATTTCTCAATGTTGCTGAAACTGGCAAGCAACGTGCCAAAGGGGATCGTCAAATCCAGTGTAGTCATATTGAATTATCTTTATTACTGCTATATACATATATTACTGTTACAAGTTTTCTCTCTCGTCTCGTCCTCTCATCCTCTCTCGATTCTCTCTCTCCTCCATCCCGCTCCCTCTCTCTCTCTCTCTCGTCTCTCCTTCCCTCTCTCCTCCCCTGCCTCTCATCTTCTCTCTCTCTCTCCATCTCTCCTCTCTCTCTCTCTGACGTTTCGCCCAGATCTGCCAGGGCATGGTCACAGCGATGGTTGCCTGCTGGAGGACTGAATCTTAGTGGTGAGTCCTTCGCTATATATCATGGTCTGCGGGCGCTTACGGATGCTCCTGCAGGACCCGGAGGGTGCTCGACTTTTCATTGGCTGGCGGCCAGGCGTCGGAAACTCTCGAGGCGCGTTGATCTTCTCAGGTGTGTTGCGTCACCTGGAGCCGGGTTTTCATTAGCTGCGACCGTGGTGACGTAACTCCTGGTATTTCTACCAACCTCTTCGATATTGGTCCCATCTTGGGCAGTGGTGTTATCGTCTGGAGGGGGGCGGCTGGGTCTTCCTTACACAGGTGGGCAGCAGGAAGGGTTCCTGTGTCGTATTAAGGAAGGGTTTTTGCTCGAGGATGAATAATGCCTCAAGGAGGCGTAGGCGTCGCTGATCGGGGCTCTTCCAATTATCTTTGTGTTTTTTATGATATCCTCACGCACGACGTGCTGTTGGTGGGCGGTGATGGGCGTGGTGTTTTATGGCACCGTTCTGGCGTGACAGGAGATCCTCTTAGACTGTCGTAACGTTGTCATATCGATATAAACTCCAGGACATACTTGGATAGGGCATGTGTACCGGTAGACGACGTTATTCTGCTTCAGGGGATCTCCTGCAGGCGGGGTAGGGTTATTTCTCATAATCAGGTCCCTTGTTCTCCTGTTCTTATAATAGATTATAAGAGAGAGCCTCTTCCCTTCCTCCACTGATGATGTTTCTCTTCTACAATCTTCTTAAGGCATCTCTCCTCTTCTTTGTATCCGTGGAGCATGAAGGACTTGTAGAAAATATATCCTCGGAGGGGGGTGGATTCTCTTTATTATCTCCCGTCCCTCCATGTACCATTTGTTTAAGGCTGTTCTGATCTCCCTGTTGATCAGCTCGCTACAGTAAACCATTGTTAATCAATCATTTGTGAGGCTTGGTCCAGTTCTGCGTGGGTGCCCTGCCACGCTGAACAGTGCGTTAAGGCCCTCCTCACAAAGGCCCTGACGGTGGTGGTCTTGAACCTCGCAGGACACTCACTCTCTCCATTAAGCAAAGTCCCAAGTTAGTGGATTTGGTGTAGACGGTGGTGTCATCTTTGGGGTAGTCTTCGTAATTAGGACGTCGAGGAAGGGGAGCCGATCTTCGCTGCTAAATTCAATTGTGAAATTAAGGGCGCTGTTGCGCAGGAACTGCTGGCGAAGGGCTTCAACCTCTTCCTCGGAGTCAGCTTGAACAAATATGTCATCGATGTATCTGTCAAATGTCCGGGGACATCGGTGCTGCGAAAAAACCCGCTCTTCAACGGTACCCATGTAAAAGTCTGCAAAGAGGACGCCCAAGGGGGACCCCATTGCCAAACCATCTTTTTGACGAAACATCTGTCCTCTGTGGGTGGTGAAGGGGGCTCTCTTCGTACAGATGTCTAGGAGTGTCTTAAGCGATTCTTCCGGGATGTTCGGAGGTTACTTGCCAGGGTTCCTGTAGACCTTTTCCAAAATGATGCCTATTGTTTCATCGACGGGGACGTTGGTAAACAGGGACTCCACGTCGAGGGACGCCATAGTGCCGTCGCCAGGGGAATCCTGATTTTCTCCAGGAACTCCGTCGACGAAGTAGGCAAAATTTGGAGGGGGTATACGGCGTCAGGATTTTGTTAAGGAGCGTTTTGCCAACTCGTAGGTCGGTGCAGGTGTCTGGCTGATGATGGGCCGTAAGGGTTACCTGTCTTGTGCGTTTTTCACGTTTCTGTAAAGGTACCCCAAGTTGTAATCTCCTTGGATGGGCGGGAGGTGGCATGCATTCGTTGCGGCGTTTATTGCAGTGATGATGCAGTTAGCATCCCGTTGATGTCTTCGGTGGGGTTTTCGTCAATCTCTCGAATATAGAGGTATCTGCTAAGATATCGTCTAGCTTCTCAAAATATTCCCTAGTCTTGATAAGTACAAAGGCGGCCGTTTTATCTGCCCGACGTATTGTTATCTCCTCATTTTTCTTAAGATTCGCTGTTGCGTCCTTCAGCTTTTTGGTAAATATCCCGCTGGTATAGTTCCCTCTGTCCCACCAACAGCACGTCGTGCGTGAGGATATCGTAAAAAACACAAAGATAATTGGAAGAGCCCCCGATCAGCGACGCCTACGCCTCCTTGAGGCATTATTCATCCTCGAGCAAAAACCCTTCCTTAACCTACAACACAGGAACCCTTCCTGCTGCCCACCCTTCCGGTGTAAGGAACGACCCAGCCCCCCCCTCCAGACGAAGAACACCAAGCGCCCAGGACGGGACCAATATCGAAGAGGTTGGTAGAAACAATACCAGGAGTTACGTCACCACGGTCGCAGCCAATGAAAAACCCGGCTCCAGGTGATGCAACACACCCCTGAGAAGATCAACGCGCCTCGAGAGTTTCCGACGCCTGGCCGCCATCCAATGAAAACAAGTCGAGCACCCTCTGGGTCCTGCAGGAGCATCCGTGAGCGCCCGCACGACCATGATATATAGCGAAGGACTCACCACTAAGATTCAGTCCTCCAGCAACCATCGCTGTGACCATGCCCTGGCAGATCCGGGCGAAAACATCAGAGAGAGAGAGAGAGAGAGAGAAAGAGAGAGAAACTTGTAACAGTAATATAATGTATATAGCAGTAATAAAGATAATTCAATATGACTACACTGGATTTGACGATCCCCTTTGGCACGTTGCTTGCCAGTTTCAGCAACATTGAGAATCCTTAATAAGGAAAATAGAGAAGACTCTATACAAAATTAATGGAGCTGATGCAGCAATCCTTTTCAACAAGACTTGTCTAAAAGAGGGTCTACTCCCAAGATATACGAAAGTCAGACTGCACGACCCACAGCTAGAGAAGAAGGAGGGACCAGAGCCTTCAGGACGTCCCTCTTGCAGAGGCAACTCGGGAGAAGATTGCCAGAGGAACCCAAGTTGGGAGGAAAAGACTGCCGAGATGAAGGCCCTAAGTTGGAGGACATCACCGCTTGCGAGAGGAATGGGCGCAAGTACGTTCTGGAACTGCCCGCCTGATCCCATTAACGAACAGGACAACCCCGAACAAGACTACCTATCAAGACACCAAATACCGTACGAGACAACATCGCCAGGAGGACCACCAGGAGCACCCTAACTTTGTGGAGATTAACGCCCTCCTTACCCACCTGCAAGAGGAAGACATGCGTAAGCAAGCAGGGGCGTGACCCGCAAGCTTGTGGACCTCAACGGAGGGAAGATACGTGTCCAAGAAAAGACCCAGAGGTATATAAAACCTCACCCAATATAGACCGACCCCGAACAAGACGACTTACTCAACCTCGGCCTCACTGTCACTTCATGACTAAACCAGGAAACATGAAAAACGTATGGAGATAGAATTGCTCCTCGACTCCATACAACAGTTAGAAGCAAAGAAGATACTTAAGACCAGCGACGCCCTTCAACCTCTCCTACTCGCAGAAGCCCTGACGACAGAGGGAACTATACCAGAAGGATATTTCCACCAAAGAGCTGATGGGACGCAGCAGCGGATCTTAAGAAAAATGAAGAGATAACAATACGTAGGGCAGATAAAACGGCCACCTTTGTACTTATCAAGACTGAGGAATATTTCGAGAAGCTAGACGATATCTTAGCAGATACCTCTATATTCGAGAGATTGACGAAAACCCCACCACCGAAGACATCAAAACGGGATGCTAACCGCATCATCACTGCAATAAACGCCGCAACGAATGCATGCCACCTCCCGCCCATCCAAGGAGATTACAACTTGGGGTACCTTTACAGAAACGTGAAAACGCACAGACAGGTTAACCCCTTACGGCCCATCATCAGCCAGACACCTGCACCGACCTACGAGTTGGCAAAACGCCTTAACAAAATCCTGACGCCGTATACCCCCTCCCCAAATTTTGCCTTACTTCTTCGACGGAGTTCCTGGAGAAAATCCGGGATTCCCCTGGCGACGGCACTATGGCGTCCCTCGACGTGGAGTCCCTGTTTACCAACGTCCCCGTCGATGAAACAATAGCATCATTTTGGAAAAGGTCTACAGGAACCCTGGCAAGTAACCTCCGAACATCCCGGAAGAATCGCTTAAGACACTCCTAGGCATCTGTACGAAGAGAGCCCCCTTCACCACCCACAGCAGGACAGATGTTTCGTCAGAAAGACGGCGTGGCAATGGGGTCCCCCTTGGGTGTCCTCTTTGCAGACTTTTACATGGGTACCATTGAAGAGCGGGTTTTTTAGCAGCACCGATGTCCCCGGACATTGACAGATACATCGATGACATATTTGTTCAGCTGACTCCGAGGAAGAGGTTGAAGCCCTTCGCCAGCAGTTCCTGCGCAACAGCGCCCTTAATTTCACAATTGAATTTAGCAGCGAAGATCGGCTCCCCTTCCTCGACGTCCTAATTACGAAGACTACCCCGAAGATGACCACCACCGTCTACACCAAATCCACTAACTTGGGACTTTGCTTAAATGGATGAGAGTGTCCTGCGAGGTTCAAGACCACCACTGTCAGGGCCTTCGTGAGGAGGGCCTTAACGCACTGTTCAGCATAGCAGGACACCCACGCAGAACTGGACCGAGCCTCACAAATGATGATTAACAATGGTTACTGTAGCGAGCTGATCAACAGGGAGATCAAAACAGCCTTAAACAAATGGTACATGGAGGACGGAGAGAATAAAGAGAATCCCCCCTCGAGGATATACGTATTTTCTACAAGTCCTTTATGCACCACGGATACAAAGAAGAGGAGAGATGCCTTAAGAAGATTGTAGAAGAGAACGTCACCCCCGTGGAGGAAGGGAAGAAGGCCTCACTCTTATAATCTATTATAAGAACAGGAGAACAAGGGACCTGATTATGAGAAATAAACCCTACCACCGCCTGCAGGAGATCCCCTGAAGCAGAATAACGTCGTCTACCTGTACACATGCCTATCTAAGGATGTCTTGGAGTTTATATCGGTATGACAACGTTACGACAGTCTAAGAGGATCTCCTGTCAGGCCCAGAACGGTGCATAAAACACCACGCCCTCACCGCCCACCAACAGCACGTCGTGCGTGAGGATATCGTAAAACACAAAGATAATTGGAAGAGCCCCCGATCCAGCGACGCCTTACGCCTCCTTGAGGCATTATTCATCCTCGAGCAAAAACCCTTCCTTAATACGACACAGGAACCCTTCCTGCTGCCCACCTGTGTAAGGAAGACCCAGCCCCCCCTCCAGACGAGAACACCAGCGCCCAGGACGGGACCAATATCGAAGAGGTTGGTAGAAATACCAGGAGTTACGTCACCACGGTCGCAGCCAATGAAAACCCGGCTCCAGGTGATGCAACACACCTGAGAAGATCAACGCGCCTCGAGAGTTTCCGACGCCTGGCCACCAGCCAATGAAAAGTCGAGCAGGAGCATCCGTGAGCGCCCACACAACCATGATATATAGCGAAGGACTCACCACTAAGATTCAGTCCTCCAGCAACCATCGCTGTGACCATGCCCTGGCAGATCCGGGCGAAACATCAGAGAGAGAGATAGAGAGAGAGAAGAGAGAGAGAAACTTGTAACAGTAATATATGTATATAGCAGTAATAAAGATAATTCAATATGACTACACTGGATTTGACGATCCCCTTTGGCACGTTGCTTGCCAGTTTCAGCAACATTGAGAAATCCTTAATAAGGAAAATAGAGAAGACTCTATACAAAATTAATGGAGCTGATGCAGCAATCCTTTTCAACAAGACTTGTTTAAAAGAGGGTCTACTCCCAAGATATACGAACGTCAGACTGCACGACCCCACAGCTAGAGAAGAAGAAGGGACCAGAGCCTTCAGGACGTCCCTCTTGCAGAGGTAACTTCGGGAGAAGACTGCCGAGATGAAGACCCTAAGTGAGGAGCATCACCGCTTGCGAGAGGAATGGGCGCAAGTACGTTCTGGAACTGCCCGGCCTGATCCCATTAACGAACAGGACAACCCCGAACAAGACTACCTATCAAGACACCAATACCGTACGAGACAACATCGCCAGGAGGACCACCAGGAGCACCCTAACTTTGTGGAGATTAACGCCCGCCTTACCCACCTGCAAGAGGAAGACATGCGTAAGCAAGTCAGGGGCGTGACCCGCAAGCTTGTGGACCTCAACGGAGGGAAGATACGTGTCCAAGAAAAGACCCAGAGGTATATAAACCTCACCCAATATAGACCGACCCCCGAACAAGATGACTTACTCAACCTCGGCCTCAACTGTCACTTCATGACTAAACCCAGGAAACATGAAAAACGTATGGAGATAGAATTGCTCCTCGACTCCATACAACAGTTAGAAGCCAAGAAGATCCTTAAGACCAGCGACGCCCTTCAACCTCTCCTACTCGCAGAAAGCCTTGACGGACAGAGGGGAACTATACCGAAAGGATATTTTTACCAAAGAGCTATGGACGCAGGCAGCGGATCTTAAAAAAAAGAAAAATGAAGAGATAACATACGTAGGCAGAATAAAACGGCCACCTTTGTACTTATCAAGACTGAAGAATATTTCGAGAAGCTAGACGATATCTTAGCAGATACCTCTATATTCGAGAGATTGACGAAAACCCCACCGAAGACATCAAACGGGATGCTAACCGCATCATCACTGCAATAAACGCCGCAACGAAGCATGCCACCTCCCGCCCATCAAGGAGATTACAACTTGGGGTACCTTTACAGAAACGTGAAAACGCACAAGACAGGTAACCCCTTACGGCCCATCATCAGCCAGACACCTGCACCGACCTACGAGTTGGCAAAACGCCTTAACAAAATCCTGACGCCGTATACCCCCTCCAAATTTTGCCTTACTTCTTCGACGGAGTTCCTGGAGAAAATCCAGGATTCCCCTGGCGACGGCACTATGGCGTCCCTCGATGTGGAGTCCCTGTTTACCAACGTCCCCGTCGATGAAACAATAGGCATCATTTTTGGAAAATGGTCTACAGGAACCCTGGCAAGTAACCTCCGAACATCCCGGAAGAATCGCTTAAGACACTCCTAGACATCTGTACGAAGAGAGCCCCCTTCACCACCGCAGAGGACAGATGTTTCGTCAGAAAGACGGCGTGCAATGGGGTCCCCCTTGGGTGTCCTCTTTGAGACTTTTACATGGGTACCATTGAAGAGCGGGTTTTTTCGCAGCACCGATGTCCCCTGACATTTGACAGATACATCGATGACATATTTGTTCAAGCTGACTCCGAGGAAAGAGGTTGAAGCCTTCGCCAGCAGTTGCCTGCGCAAACAGCGCCCTTAATTTCACAATTGAATTTAGCAGCGAAGATCGGCTCCCCTTCCTCGACGTCCTAATTACGAAGACTACCCCGAAGATGACCACCACCGTCTACACCAAATCCACTAACTTGGACTTTGCTTAAATGGAGAGAGTGTCCTGCGAGGTTCAAGACCACCACTGTCAGGGCCTTCGTGAGGAGGGCCTTAACGCACTGTTCAGCATGGCAGGACACCAACGCAGAACTGGACCGAGCCTCACAAATGATGATTAACAATGGTTACTGGAACGAGCTGATCAACAGGGAGATCAGAACAGCCTTAAACAAATGGTACATGGAGGATGGAGAGAATAAAGAGAATCCCCCCTCGAGGATATACGTATTTTCTACAAGTCCTTTATGCACCACGGATACAAAGAAGAGGAGAGCCGCCTAAGAAGATTGTAGAAGAGACGTCACCCCCGTGGAGGAAGGGAAGAGGCTCACTCTTATAATCT
>NC_087216.1:46246789-46249289 GCF_015104395.2 Macrobrachium nipponense | reverse complement strand
AAAATAAAATTAAATAAAGATTAAAATAAATAAATTAAATAAATAAAAAATAAAAAAATAAAAAAAAAATTAAAAAAAAATAAATGAAAAATAAAAAAAAATTAAAAAACATAAAAATTAAATAATAACTCAAAATGATAAATAATGAAAAAATAAAAAAAAAATAAAATAAATACATGAAAATAAAAAAATAAATTAAAAATAAATAAATAAAAAAAATATATGTACTATAAAAATAAACCAATAAAATAAATAAATAAACAAAATAAAATATATAAATAAAATAAAATAAAATGAAATAAAAAATAAAATAAAAATAAAAATACATAAAAATAAAAAAGAATAAATAAAGAAATAAATATATATAAACTAAATATAATAAATAATTAAAAATAAAAAAATAAATAAAAAAATATAAATAAAAAAATTTTAAACAAAATTTTCGTTAAATTAATAAATAAAAAATAAATAAAAAAATAAACAATAAAATAAAAAATAATGAATAAAAAACAATAAAAAAAAATAAATAAATAAATAAAATAAAAATAAAAAATAAAAAAAAATAAAAATTTTAAAAAATAAAAAATAACTTATAAATAAATAAAATATAAATAAATACAAAAAGTAAATAAAGATAAAAATAAATAAATAATAATAAAATAAGTAAATAAGTAAATAAAATAAAGATAAATAAATAAAATAAATAAATAAATAAAAGATAAATAAATAAATAAAAATAAATACAAATAAATAAAATATAAAAAATAAAAAAAAAATAAAAATTAAAATAAATTAATTATTAGTAAATAAATAAATAAAAATTATAAATTAAATAAATAAAATAAAAAGGATAAATAAATAAATAGAAATAAACAAAAAAATAAAAAATAAATAAATAAATAAACAAATTAAAATAAATAAACAAACTAAATTAATAATCAATAAAAAATAAGAAAAAAAAAAATAAACAGTAAATAAAAATAAATAAATGGTAAATAAATAAAAAATTGAAAATAAATTAAAAATAAATAAAATTAACATAAAAAAAATAAAAATAAATAAAAAATAAATCAATAATTAAAAAAAAAGATAAATAAAAATAAAATAAAAATAAAAATAAATAATAAAAATAAAAATCAATAAATAGATAAAAATAAAGTAAAAATAATCAAAGTAATATATAAAAAATAGATAGATAATAAATTTTAAAAAATAAAAAAATAAAAAACTAAATAAAAAAATAAAAATAAATAAATAAACAAATATATATATAGATAAATAAACATAAATAAAAATTTAATAAAAATAAAAATAAAAAAGTAAAAAAATTAAAATAAATAAATAAATATATCATTATTATATGTATATATATATATATATAAAAATATATATATCCTATATTTAAAAATTAAACAAAAATAAAAATAAGAAAATATATAAATAGATTAAATAAATAAAAAACAAATTAAAGAAAAATAAAAAAATTTATTTTCTTTATTTTTTATTATTTTTAGTCTTTTGTTTATAATTATAAAATTTATACTTTTGGTTTATTTAAATAAATTTTATTTTTTATTTTTTTTATTTGTTTTTTATTTATTTATTTTTTCTATATTATTTTATTTTTTTTATTCTATTTTTATTTTTATTTATTTGATTATTTTTATTTTTATTTTTTATTTGTTTTTATTTATTTATTCATTTTCATCATTTTTATTTATCTTTATTTGTTTCATTTTTACTTATTTTATTAGTTTTCATTTTTTTTTATTTTTTTAGTTATTTTTTTTAATTTCATGTTTATTTTTATTTTTATTTTTTTTATTTATTTTCTTTTTTTTATTTTTATTTTCTTTACTTAATTTAAATTCTTTGGTTTATATTATATTTTTATTTATTTTTTTTTCTTTATATTTATTTTATCTTATTTTTATTTGTATATTTTTTTTTATTTATTTATTTTTGTTTTTTTATTTATTTATTTTTTAATCTAATTATCTATTATTTAGGTTTTATTCAATAATTTTATTTATTTTGGATATTTATTTATTTATTTTTTTTTATTTATTTATTTATTTTTCTATTCAATAAAAATTATTCATTTTTTTTATTTACTTTTTTATTTATTTTTTATTTTCATTTATTTATTTATAAATTTTTCTTTATTTACTTATTTATATTGATTTATTGAATTATGTTTATTTATTTTTTATTTATTGTTTTTTAGTTATTTTTCATTTATTTTTTTATTTCTATTTTTTATTTTGATTTATTTATTTTATTTTTTAAAATTTTTACCTACTTTGTTTAATTATTTTTCTTTATTTATTTTTATGTATTTCTTTGTTTTTATTTATTTTCATTTATTTATTTTTTATCTTTATTTTTTTATAAATTTCATTTCAATTATTTTTGTTTATTTATTTCTCCTTATTTTTATTTATTTATATCATTTATTTATTTATTTAGTTTTATTTATTTATTTATTTATTTTTATTCT